>NW_023242808.1:0-1488 GCF_002007445.2 Ailuropoda melanoleuca
AAAAAAAAAAAACAAATAAAATGACCTACTACTTCATACCCACGAAGATGGTTATTATAAATACAGTAAGATAACAGCACAAAATTAAAAGAAATAAAATGGCATCCAATTTGTACATATAATTATAAAAAATAAGAACTCAGAGTATATGCTGTCCTTAAAATTGCTAGTTGATTTTCTAAGAGGTGTGTGAAGTAAAAACAATATGCTCAGGACTCCCTGGAATCTGAGTAGTCAGATAACTCAAGTCTTTCAAGGTGGGAGTAACTAGAATTTCTACAACTGCTTTCATAAGGATTTTTTCCATGTGGCTTAATCCAACTTGCATACCTGCCCTTCTTTCTAGGGCTCAGGACACTCATGCAATGATTCAGAACCATGTGTATGGATGGTTAGATGGAGCCTCCATGCTCCTTTGGTCTGAAGAAAAACCTAAGGGAGCCCAGGTGCATTGGGATGTTAGAGATAGGATTTTACCTCTGTATTTCTTCAGTGTGGAGAAAAAAATGACAACAACAACAACAACACATAAAAATTGTAATTCTGCTTAAGCAGCATTTTTGAGGGGTTTTTCTTTGATTCAGGGAATCAGTTTCCAACAAATACAGTAATCAGCCACTTTGCAGCTGAGGAGATGGAAGGAAGATTTGAGAGGATATGATGCGAAATATATGGATATTTTCTTAATATTTTATAACAGAGTGTACACCTCTATTGTCCAAAGACCTAAAAGGTAAAAATGATGTATAGCACAATTGAAGTTAAAATCTATTCCATATAGTACACCAGAAACAGTGTAAAGATCTAAAAATAGATTACAAATATTCCAGATTATTACTTAAAAATTTAAAAAGTTAAAAAACGTGAACATAGAAGCCCATGTTGCCAAATTACTCTGGATACTGTCATTTTTAAGTTCCTGTTTGATATTTTCCCAACATTTTCTTTGGAGAAATTACATTATAGACAAAATGAAATGGCATAATGAACATCTATATGTCCATTACCTACATTCCTCGAATGCACAATCTTACCTTAGACAATCACCAGACACATATTTTTCCTCTTCTATAATTTAGTTTTTTTCCATTTCAACTAAATTGACTAATTCTAAAATGAGTAGGTTTTTATTATTATTAATAATTGGCCATTATTAGGTTGGTAGTAATTTAGATTTATGAAGAGCAGAATATTCTCTCTAGAGTCATTATTTATTTATTTTTTCCTATGGGAACAGAGGGCATGCTATCAACTAGAGAATAAACTGCAATAAACATCCTATATATGAATAACAAGTTTGCTTTTATTACTGATTTTTGTTGGCTAGTTCATTTTGCTTTATTATTGTTGAATATTTTTATTGATAATGAGTACTCCAGATCTTGAAAAGAAAATTGTATGTTAAAATCTGGACTTTTAGAATGAGTTTGGTAGCTTTCCTTCTGTTTCTATTTTTTGAAATAGCTTTAGGAGAATAAGTATTATTTC
>NW_023242809.1:0-1488 GCF_002007445.2 Ailuropoda melanoleuca
AAAAAAAAAAAAGGCAAATGGGACTACATCGAACAAAAAATTTCTGCATAGCAATGGAAACCATCAACAAAATTAAACACCAACCTAAAGAATGGGAGAAAACATTTGAATATTAACCCCTTATCAGACATGAGATTTACAAAGTATATACAGAACTCACAAAACTATATATTAAAAAAAAACCTATTCTAAAAATTGGCAGGGGAACTAAAATGATGTTTTTCCAGAAAAAGATATACAAACGGCCAACAGGTACATAAAAATGTGCTCCAGATTACTGATCATCAAGAAAATCAGTCACAATGAAATTACCTCACATCTGTTGGAATGGCTATTATCAAAAGAATAAGAGATGAATGTTCAGGAGAATATGGAGAAAGGAAAATCTTATGCATCATTAGTGGAAATGTAAATTCATGAAATCACCATGAAAAACAGTATGAAATTTCCTTAAAAAATTAAAAATTGAACTACCATATGACCCAGTAATTCCACCTCTGTTTATATATTCTAAGGAAACATAAAATCATGATCTTGAAAATCCTGCATCCCCACCATGTTTACTGCATCATTACTACCAATACTCAAGATATGCAAACAATCTAACCCTCCATTACCAGATAAAAGAAAAGGTCATGTGATTATATAGATCACACACACAATGAAAATTATTCAGCCATAAAAAAAGGAAATGCCCTTATGAAAACATGGATGGACCTTAAGGACATTACGCTACGTAAAATAAGCCAGAGAAGCAAATACTTTATAATATCATTTCACTTATGTATTGAATAAAAAAAGAAACTGTGAACTCATAGAACAGGGAACAGATTGCTGTTTGCCAGAAGTAGGGGCAAGGGGTGAAATGGGTGAGGTGGTCAAAAGGCCTAAGTTTCTACTTATGAGATAAGTAAGTCCTGGGGATACAATGTACATCATGGTTATTATAGTTAATACTATATTACATACTGGAAAATTACTTAGCGGGTAGATTTTAAAAGTTCTCAACACAATAGGAAAAATTTACATAAGTGAAGTGGTACATGGTGACTAAATTCATTTGTAATTTATATTATTTATTATTTTCTATACTTAAAACTAATGAAATGTTAATGTAAAATGTATCTCAATAAGAACAGAAAAAGAAATTATCATGCATCCCCTCAAGTTATCACAAAAGTTTTTCATATATAACAGAATAAAAATTTTAAAAATAGTGGCTCATGCAAGAAAAATAATGCAAAGAGACAACCAAGAGACATAGAAGGTTAATAGCACCAAAAATATACTGGACACCTCCCCCGCAAATATGTAGGGAACAAAATTAAGAGAGTTACAACCTTGTACTTTAAAATAGCTCTGGAGAAGAAAAAAGATGGCAGAGCAGTAGGGGACCCTTTTTTCACCTGGTCCCCTAAGTCGAGCTGGATATCTACCAGACCATCCTGAACACCCACAGAATCAGCCTGAGATGCAGGAAGATACATC
>NW_023242810.1:0-1488 GCF_002007445.2 Ailuropoda melanoleuca
AAACTCCACCGCAGAGGCCCAAGCCCTTCCCCACACCCTGGGGCCCCTTGGCCTCCCCCAGCTATGGGCTCTGGGCCTCTCGCATCTCCAAACACAGGGATGAAAAGCGAAAAGAGTATGGAGGGAAGTCATGGTTCCTGAACGGGCACTGGTGGTTACACCGGCTCAACGGTGGGTAAAGCACTGGAGAATCCGTAAGGCGGTTACGGCGTGGACAACATGACACGGACAGGGCCTGGAGAACTGTTGCCACACGAAGGGCTTCGGGGAGGTACGAGGAAGGTCGCCCCCCCAGCCTCCATGGGATCCTGAGTCCTAATCCAGTCTTAATTTTCGTCAGAATGGCTGAGTACGTTTTCTGTGCCGTGTCCTCTGGCAAACATCGGCTTCTCTCAGTTATGCTGAGGGCCGCAGGACAGGGGTGTCCACGCTTGGGCCACGTGACGAGGAACTGAGGCCTGGAGTGGGCCTGGAGGCAGATGCTCATCCCTCTGCCAGAATTAATACAAGTATATAGATACACACATACACATGCAGAAATAGTACAAAGAACCACCATACAGTTAGTATACATTATATATTATCTTACACATATCTATATGGACAGATATATATTGTATAATTCATGTACACCATCTTGTATTTAAGAGCAATTGTAGTTGTATCATCTTGAGTCTCCAAAACTTGCTTCTTTCACTCACCACGATGTTCTGAGATGTTTATCAATTTAGATCGGTAACTATTTTAGCCGCTCTATATCACTCCATCAACCGTGAGATATAATTCATGCATAGGTACTCATATTAATGACACTATCACCCTCCTAATTTTTGTGTCTCCAGAATGCTGCGCTGACCACCCTGGGGCATGAGTCCGCGCACGTGTGCCTGGTTTTCCATGAGCAAGCGCGCACTCTTGCTGGCAGCACGTGGATGTCTCAGTGCACATCCAAGTTCAGTTAAATTCATGCCTGTCTTAGCCAATGTAAGCTGTTTGAGCGAAATACCACAGGCTGGGGGGCTTGTAAATGACAGAAAAGTTTGGCCCATGGTTGTGCAAGTTGGAAGGCCATGACTGGGATGCCTGGGCCAAGTGAGGGCCCTTCTCAGAGTCCTCATGGGGCACAAGGGACGCGGGAAACCTCTGAGGTCTCCTGTAAGGGCACTGACCCCATCATCGGGCTCTACCCTTGGGACCTACTCACTTCCCAAAGGCCCTACCACTCACATCACCACCTGAGAGGGGAAAAATCCCAGCATGAACTTTGGGGGCACGCAAACGAGCAGACCACAGCGATATCCACGCATGGCTTTGAAACCACGGACACATCCTCACGCCATGGTTCCCGGGAGACAACCAGAAGAACCGGTCAAATACGGGAGTCCCCGAGGGCCAGCCCTGTGGCTTTCCTATTCTCTAGCAGCCAGTTTGTTCACAACTTGGAGAATTACCAAAAACATAATAAAACCAACCAAAAACAAATTAATA
>NW_023242811.1:0-1488 GCF_002007445.2 Ailuropoda melanoleuca
CAGCTAGCCCCCCATCCCTCCTGCACCGACGGTTCCCACAGCGGGTCTCAACGACGTGTCCTTACTCCACTCTTCTGTGAGCGAAGTCCCAGGTGAAACAGCATGCGGGTTCTGGAGCAAGTAGTGGGGACCCCCCCCCCGCAGCGTCCAGTAAGAGATGGGCTTCAGGCAGGAGGAGGTGGGTTCCTATTCCAGAGAACACACAGGAAAGGCCCTACCCCTCCTGCCCCCTGGTTTAGCTTGCCTCCAACCTGCTCCCTAAGTATTGGGACACTCCAGCGAGGTTCCCAGTTTGGCAAACGCTCATGTCCCCATCCTCTAGGTCAGGTGGGGCTGTGTCTGCAAAGGAGGGATTCTCAGACCAAGACAATCTGGGCTGGAGCGTGGGGTCAGAGCTTACAGTCATGCATCTGCTGGAATGGGGGGAACATGCTGGCTTAGGGGTAAACTAAAGCCAAGCCGGACCCTTAGGTCATGGAACTGTTCCGCCAGCGACAACCCCCGCCCCCGGGGGCGGAAGCACCCCCCACACTCCCGCTGTCCTGTCTGTTGGCCAGCCTCGCCCTGGCCACCTTTGGAGCAGACGGAGGGAGGAAATGCCCCTCATGTCTGGTCTCTTTCCTGGCCAACACACTTGGAGGCATGCTCCCCGTGGGTTCTCGGAGGCTCTGTTTTCAGAAGACACCTCCCTGCGTCAGGAGGGGTGCGGTGGACTCGGCCGGGGCTGTGGAACCCACTGTCTTCCCCTGACTATTTCGGGAGGGGCTCGGAAAGCCTTCCGACAAGAGGCAACACGGTGGACTGAAAAAGGAACAAGGAGAGCAGGTTGTGCGGGCGACGTAGCGGAGGGCCATCCAGCAACCCAAGGCTCTGCATCTAGCCTCGTCCTCGGCGAAATGAGCGTAAATGATAGCACCAAGGTTGTTGGGAAGGTACGTCACGGGCGTCAAGCATTCAGCATTCAACAAGTAAAACTGGTTGACGGTCGAGATGCCGTAATGCTCTCAACTTCCAGCTGGCATTGGTACGAGTAAGCGACAACGGTCCCGTCTGACTCCTGCGAGCATTTCCTGCTAAATGCTGACGCCACATTTACTATCTGTTCCTGGGCCTTATCTCCCCAGGCAGACCATCCTGTCTCGGAGAGACGCAGTAGGCTCGCAGAAATAAACTGGCACGACGGAAAAAATAAAAAATAAATGTAAAGACAGCATTGTCCACTGTCATGGCTGCCGTGATTCAAGGCGATGCAAGCGTAATATGGGCTTCCTGAAGGTGGCCCTTGCACAGTGGGGCTGGAGAGACCAAGGGGTGCGCCTCCACCGTGGACCCCAGAGAGAGCAGGTGGGGGTAGGGGGTCCAGTGTGTGTGTGAGCTGGTGTCCAGGGGGACCCATGTCCCTGGGGGGTAGTGTTGGGGATGGGGGGATGGTGTCCCAAGAGGGTCAGTATCTGGGGTGAAGGAGGGGCAGTGTCCCAGGGGGAACCT
>NW_023242812.1:0-1488 GCF_002007445.2 Ailuropoda melanoleuca
TGTGTGTGTGTGTGTGTGTGTGTGTGTGTGTGTGTGACCTCTTCTTTATTCATTAAAGCACAAAGGTTTTTCATTACAATGAAATCCAGTTTATTCATTTGTTTATCACTTGTGTTAGTTTCTTATGGCTGCTATAAAAAAACAAATGTGGTATCTTAAAATAACACAGATTTATTATTTTTATTATTTATTATCTCATAGTTCTGTAGTTCAGAAATCCAAAATGGGTCCTGTGATAGGCTAAATGGGCTGAAATTAAGGTGTTGGCAGGCCTGTGTTTTTTTCTGGAGGTTCTAGGGGAAGCCTTTAAAATAGCTACTAGAGGTTGCTTATATTCCTTGGCTTATGGCCCTTTCCCACTTTTAAAGACCTTTGCTATTACATTGGCCCAACCTGAATAATCCAAGATATTCTCTTTATTTTAAGATCAGCTGATTAACAATCTTAATTCCATCTATATGTAAGGTAACATATTCACAGATAATCGGGGATTCGGATTTTTCTGCCTACCACATTGCTTATGCTTTTGTGTTGTATCTAAGAAATCATTGCCTAAGCCAAGACCACAAAGATTTGCTTCCACATTTCCTACTAAAAGTTTCATAGTTTTCACTGTTTTATTTAGGTCTGTGATCCATTTTTAGTTTTCACTTATGGTATACAGTAATGGTCCACTTGCCTTCTTTGGCATGTGGATGTCTACTTATCCCAATACCATTTGTTGAAAAATGCTGTAAGTGTAAAATCAAGAAGTATGATTCTTCTATCCTTATTCTTTTTCAAGATTACTTTGGCTTTTGGGCACCTGGTGGCTCAGTCAGAAGAGCATGCGGCTCTTGATCTTGGGGTCATGAGTTTGAGCCCCACATTGGATGTAGAGATTACATAAATAAATAAATTTTAAAAATAAGATAGACTTTTCTGAGACCTTTTCATATCCATGTTTTAGGATCAGTTTCTCAATATTTGCAAAGAAGTGGGAAAAAGTCAGCAGAGATTTTTTTTTAATAGATATTGCAGGGTTTCCATTGGATCTGTGTATTGTGGATTTTTGCTGTCCTAACATGGATATTCTCATCTGTAAGCGTGGGGTGTCTTTCTTAAGTATTTTATTCCTTTGGATGTTATTGGAAATGAAATTTAAAAAAAAAACAATTTGCCTGAGGAATGTTCATTGCTAGTGTTAAAAATCTGAATTTTATGTGTTGATCTTGTGTTCTGCAGCTTTGATAAACTTATTTCTTAGGTCTAATTATCTTTTAGTGGATTCCTTAGTTTTTTTATATTTAAAATAGAAATAATTTTACTTCTTTCTTTCCAATCAGATGCCTTTGGTTTCATGGAGTTTTTATGAGAAATCAATGGGTCATTCAAATTACTGTTCCCCTATATGTAAAATACTATTTTTCTCTGGCTACTTTTATTTTTATTTTTTTATAAAGATTTTATTTTATTTATTTGAGATAGAGTGGGGGGGAGGGAGAGCGC
>NW_023242813.1:0-1488 GCF_002007445.2 Ailuropoda melanoleuca
CAGGGGGAGTGGGAGAGGAAGAAGCAGGCTCATAGTGGAGGAGCCTGATGTGGGGCTTGATTCCATAACGCCGGGATCACATTTGCCTATTTTTAAATTGGGTTGTAGTTTTTATTATTCAGTTTAAGAACTGTTTATCTCTTTGTATATGTTTATATATTCTGAATGCTAGATCCTTGTCAGATGTATGATTTGCAAATATTTTAAGATTTTATTTATTAGAGAGAGAGCACAAGCAGGGGAGCGGCAGGCAGAGTGAGAGGGAGAAGTAGGCTCCCTCTGAGCAGGGAGCCCGATGCAGGGCTCGATCCCAGGACCCTGGGATCATGACCTGAGCTGAGGGCAGACGTTTAACCAACTGAGCCACCCAGGTGCCCCTGCAAATATTTTAATCCTACTCCACCGGGTGTCTTTTTCACTTTCTTGAGAGTGTCCTTTGAAGCATAAAAGTTTAATTTTGATGAAATTCAATTTATCTGTTTTTTGTCTTTTGTTGCTTATACTTTTATTGTCTAAGAAACCATTGCTGTACAAGGTCATGCATATTTACTTTAATGCTTTCTTCTGAGTTTTACAGTTTTAGCAGTCACTCCCCTCCCCCACCCCCATTTAGGTCCCTGATCCATTTTAAGGTCATTTTTTTTATATGTTGTGAAGTTCAGGCACAACTTCATTCTTTTGCCTGTGGATATCTAGTTGACCCAACACCATCTGTTGAAGACTATTTCTTCCCCATTAAACTGTTTTGACACTTAAATTGGAAACTTAATTGACCACAAATGTGAGGGCTTATTTCTGCTCTCGTTCTATTCCATGGATTTGTATGTCTACTTCATTTCAGTACCACATAGTCTTGATGACTATAGTTTTGTAGTAAGTTTTGAAAAGGGGAAGTGTAAATCTTCCAACTTTGTCTTCAAGATTGTTTTGGCTATTCTGGTTTCCTTGAATTTCCATATGAATTTTAGGAATAGCTTGTCAATTTCTGCAAAGTGGACAGTTGGGATTTTGATAGTTTCTATGTTGACTCTACAGATCAATCTGGGAGTGTTGCCATCTTGATAATCATTTCTTTCAATCTATGAACATGAGATGCCTTTCCAGTTATTTAGATCTTTTTAAGTTTCTTTCAACAATGTTTTGTAGTTTTCAGAGCATAAGAACTGAACTTTTTTTTTTATTAAATTTATTCTTAAGTATTTTATTCTTTTTGATGCTATTGTAAGTGGAATTATTTTCTTAATTTTATTTTTGGCTTGTTTGTTGCAAATATATATAGAAATATAATGGATTTTTATATCCTTATATCTTGCAAACTTGCTAAACTGGTGTATTAGTTCTAATACTTTTTTAGTGGAGTCCTTAGAATGTTCTGTAAGGTCCTGTCATGTGCAAATAGAAATAGTTTTGCTGGGGTGCCTGGGTGGCTCAGTCATTAAGCATCTGCCTTTGGCTCAGGGCGTGATCCCAGAGTCCTGGGATTGAGCC
>NW_023242814.1:0-2116 GCF_002007445.2 Ailuropoda melanoleuca
TTACACTATATGTTCATTAATTGATAAACTATAAATATAATATAAATTAATTTATAAAATAAATAAAATAGAATTTAAAAATAAAAATTTTAAAAAAAGATTCTTCTTTAACCTCTCTCTCAGCCTCTCCCCCCCTGCACTCATACTCTCTCTCTCAAAGAAAAAGGAAAGTATATATCCACACAAAAATTTGTACATATTCATGGCAGCATAATTCATACGATCCAAAAAGTGGAAAAAACCAATATGTCTATCCATTGACAAATGGTTAAACCCAAGTGGTATGTCCATAAAGTGGAATACTGTTCAGTAATAAAAGGAATGAGACAGCGATACATGGTACAACATGTATCCACCTCTGCAGTGAAGATGAAGAGACCGTGAGGTTGGATGATACTGAGGAGAAAAGGATATGGAGGCAGCAAATGTCCCAGGCCCTGGCGGAGTTCCGTCATTGCAGGAGAGTAAACATACGGCAGACTACAGCCATGATAGATGCTACACACTCCAAATCATGAAAAAGAGTCTCGCATTTATGAATGGAGAAAAAGGAATTCAGATATGGAGGGGAAGGAAAAAGAAATGAGGAAGAGGGGGATGTTGTTGATTTCATGGGTAGTAGCCAGCTAAAATGCCCTGGAATACACTCGACAGACTCTATGAAATGGTCTATGTACATCTCAACCAATTTCTATTAGTAAGCAAATACCTAGAGTGTTTATCATTACAGATGTGTTTAAATAGTTACAGATGTATTAAAAGAAAAATCTCCAGTCAAGAACCTAACTTTCCAGTATAGGAAGAGTAAAATAAAAGGAGCAAACTAGGGGCGCCTGGGTAGCGCAGTCATTAGGCGTCTGTCCTCGGTTCAGGGCATGATCCTGGCGATCCGGGATCGAGTCCCACATCGGGCTCCCCCGCTGGGAGCTTGCTTCTACCTTTCCCACTCCCCCTGCTTGTGTTCCCTCTCTCGCTGGCTGTCTATCTCTGTCAAAGAAATAAATTAAAAAATCTTAAAAAAAATAAAAAGAGCAAACTAAAGTTAAAACAAGCATAAGGGGGAGAAAACAAGCATAAGGAAGGAAATAACAGAGTAAACATAAATGAAATAGTATAAAACAAGAGAGATGAGCATACAAAACCAAAAGTTGGTTCTTTGTAAAAATCAACAAAAATGACAAACCTTTCACTAGACTGACCCAGAAGGGAGAGAGAGAACATTAAAATGATTAAATTTTGGAATGGTAGCATCACTACTCACCTTACAAAAATAAAAAAGGATTATAAGGGAATGCTATGAAAATCCAGCAAAGTAGGTCACCTATAGGAAAATGGACATGTTTCTAAGAAGACACAAACTACCAAAACTGACTCAAGTAGGAACAGATAATCTGAGCAGACCTGTACCAAGCGAAAAGATCAAGTGAGCAATAAAAAGAGTATAACCCAGGCCTGGAGCTCCCCGGCCAACGGCCTCACCTGACCCTCAGCACCATGGCTGCGGTGGCGGCGGCGGCGGTGGTGGGGACGGCCTGACTCTCATGGGCCCAGGGTGCTAGGCTGGCCTCCCTGAAATAAGTCAAGCAGAGAAAGACAATTATCCTATGGTTTCACTCATTTATGGAACATAAGAAGTAGGACGATTGGTAGAAGAAGAAAGGGAAGAANTTAAAAATTGAACTACCCTATGACCCAGCCATTGCACTACTGGGTGTTTACCCCAAAGATACAGACGTAGTAAAGAGAAGGGCCATATGCACCCCAATGTTCATAGCTGCATTGTCCACAATAGCCAAATCATGGAAGGAGCCGAGATGCCCTTCAACAGATGACTGGATTAAGAAGCTGTGGTCCATATATACAATGGAATATTACTCAGCTATCAGAAAGAACGAATTCTCTATTATTATTTAAAAATGGATGGCACTGGAGGAGATAATGCTAAGTGAAATAAGTCAAGCAGAGAAAGACAATTATCATATGGTTTCACTCATTTATGGAACATAAGAAGTAGGAAGATCGGTAGGAGAAGAAAGGGAAGAAGAAAGGGGGGGTAAACAGAAGGGGGAATGAACCATGAGAGACTATGGACTCTGGGAAACAAACTGAGGGCTTC
>NW_023242814.1:2308-5933 GCF_002007445.2 Ailuropoda melanoleuca
AAAAAAGAATTTCTCACTTGGCTACATCTAGTTACAAGAGAGTCTGGAGAAGGAAGTTTTGCTTTGTTTTACTAATTTAAAATGACTTTGTAAAAATAATCCAAGGTGCTTTGTTCCTTATTTTTTCTTTTTATAATAAAAATTTTCAAACATAACAACAACAAATGACCAGAGGGGCACCTGGCTGGCTCAGTCAGTCAGGTATATGGCTGTTGATCTTGGGGTCATGAGTTTGAGTCCCACAACGGGAACAGAGTTTTCTTGAAGAACAAAACAAAAGAAAATAAAAGTACATACAAATGACCAAAGTCACTTAGGCTCTAACAATTGAGCTGGTCAGTGGTGGGATGGATGCTCTCACCTGTTCATTCAGCCACTGGGCCCTGAGGACTCAGCGCCAATGCTGCTAAGCCAACCAGGTCCTCCCTCGAGGAGCTCAGGGTCTAGAGGGGAAGATGGACAAAACATGAAACAAAAACGTGAACGGAAAGAGCAATTGTTCCATAGAAAAAGAGCAAAGTGTGACAACTGGGTCCTGAACGCTGGCCAGGTGAGGGGTCCGAAAATGCTGTGCTGAGGCTACAGTGAGATTTCCTGCAAAGGGGAAAGAGGAGCCAGCCCTGCACCAATCCCAGTCTACGTAGCCCGGCAGAGGGCACCATGGTGCAGAAGACTGTTGGAGGCAGAACTTGACCTTGCCGGAGTGGACGCTAGACAGGAGGCCAGGGTGGCTGGAGGAAGCTGAGGAGGGGATAGGGGGTGGGGGGGCAGAGGGGCAGGGCCACAGCAGCTGAACAGTCACAGTGCCCTGCTCCTCCTGTTGTGAGACCCCATTTTCCCCACACTCAGTGCCTTAACCCACAAACCCTTACTGTCTCACAGTCTAAGGGGACCAGGAATAAAGAAGTGCTCAGCTGGGGGCTCCTGCCAGAGCCTCTCAGGAGGTTGGGGCTGTTGTCAATTGCGAAACATGACCTACTTCACTTAAAACCTCAGCTCACTCAGTGGCGTTGGTAGGATTCAGTCCCCATCGAAGGCCTGAGTTCTCCTCTGTCTGTTGTCCCTCAGGGCCATGCCACACGCACGTGTCTGTGTCATGGTTCCACAGAGGGGCTAGTTCCTCTCTGTGGGCATCTGAGCGAGGACAGGGGTCAGAGTGATTCACGGACAGGCGGTGAGCTATTAGAACAAAATCGTGGAAGGGGCTTTCGGTCAAGCTGCCAACTTTTGTGTGATGGAAGTGAATCACTAAGTCCAGGCTACACTTCACGGGAGGGTTTACACAAGGATGAGTACACTTGAGATGGGGATCACAGGGAGCCACTGGGGAGAGAAGGGGAAGTCCCCAGCAGGGTCCGCCTTGCCCAGAATCACAGACTGGTAAGAAGGCAGAACCAGGCCTGAACCCAGCTCTCCGAGCATCCTCAAAGTTGGGGCTGTGGCTGAACCTAGCTACTCACTGGGAGATCTGCAAGAGGTTGTGTTTTGGAACTGGCTGTAGACCTGGAGATGGGATGGGGGTAAGAAGAAGCATCGACATCCCAGGCAGGAGGCATCCCAGCACGTACCTGTCTGAGGAGGAGCCCAGGCCAGGGCAACCCACTGACGGCACCCCTGCCCACATGACACCCAGAGAAAAGGAGGNTTTGAATTACTTCTGGCCCCGAGGGAGAAGACACAGAGAGGGACACAAGATCTATCCCTGTAGATAGCGGCTGAGAACTTCCCTAATCTGGGAGGGAAAGAGGCATTAGAAAGCCTAAGACCTGGGAAAGCTATTTCCCGTCCGCCCCTAGGTGGGCCTGTCATCCTCTGGGCCTGCACAATAGGACTATTGGGGCACACACATGTGCACAGACACACACACAACACTAGGGACTGTGGGTGGGATCGGAGGAGCTACTGACTCCGAGAAGGCATGAGAAAGGAAGAACATGTGGTGGCAGGTATTCCCTACATGCGACACCACTCCCCCCATTTCTTAGATGGTATCCCACCTATGCCTGTGGACTTCTGCAAGAAGTACATGCTGGAATAATCCCTATCGCACAGGCAAGACACAGACCATCCCTGATGGGCACAACGGCTTCTCCGGGGTCCAAAACAGGGAAGATGGAGAGTTGCATCAGACCCTGGGGTGTTTCTAAGCTGGGGCCCTGGCTGCACCCAGACCTTCCCTGGGGCCTGTGGAGAGGGGTGTGTTGGTGTCACTGGGTACGCATGTGGCGTGGCACGGCATGCAGAAAGCGGATGAGCCGTCGGCGGCCCAGGGCACTGCCTGTGTAGGTGCTAGTCCAGGTGTGGNAGGGTATCCCACCTATGCCTGTGGACTTCTGCAAGAAGTACATGCTGGAATAATCCCTATCACACAGGCAAGACACAGACCATCCCTGACGGGCACAACGGCTTCTCCGGGGTCCAAAACAGGGAAGATGGAGAGTTGCATCAGACCCTGGGGTGTTTCTCAGCTGGGGCCCTGGCTGCACCCAGACCTTCCCTGGGGCCTGTGGAGAGGGGTGTGTTGGTGTCACTGGGTACGCATGTGGCGTGGCACGGTATGCAGAAAGCGGATGAGCAGTCAGTGGCCCAGGGCACTGTCTGTGTAGGTGCTAGTCCAGGTGTGGACTCAAGGAGGGGATCCCAGGAAGTGAAGTCACTTCCCTGATAACCGACCCCAACGGAACTTGGAACCCCGGTCACCAGGCAACCACATTCAAGCGCAGTCCCCTATCAGGCTCACTTGGCCAGAGACATTCGGTAGTGAAAGATGTTCTCTTGCTGCGTGCCCATTTCCCAGGGCTCTGGCTTCCAGAAACCCCGGGGTGAGGGACTTTTCACATGCTGCAGACACTGGCTCAACCCGTGCCCCCGACACCTCAGGGCCTTTGCCAGGAGGTTCCGGAAGGTAATACCGAGCGACCTAGGCCAGGCCGGGCCACCTCTCCGAGCCATCCCTGGGCAGCCCCATTCCCCCCGTTTCAGGGAAAGAGGGGAACGTGGGGGAGGTCCTGCCCTGGGCTGCAGGAGGTGGCAGGGCAGTGGATACCCTGGTGATGCCTTCATGTTCACACCGATGCCTCAGTGGGCAGGGTGGAAAGAGGATTCCTGGGGTGCCTCTCACCAGGGCCAGAGTGAATCCAAGGCCCTCGAGCTGTGTCACTTTTCTCTCCATGGTGGAGCTGTGTGCATCCTGGGTTGTGGTGTGTCTACAAGGGAGTCCCCTGGGTCTGAGGACCAGCAAAGGCAGCCGGACAGACCTCTGAGGCCTCCCGCCTGGCTGCCGGGCACTGTCTTTACAGAGCTCCACACAGGAGACAGGGCAGGAGCTGAACGATGGGATCCCCTGCCCCACCTCCTTCAAGGACAGGAAGGAGTCCCCTACTGCCAACAAAGTGCAGCGCCGGCGCGGGGTGAGTGGAGGTGCCGGAGGGACCCAGCACCCAGGGCACCGATGCGGCACAAGGGGACCCAGATCCCANAGCACCGATGTGGCACAAAGGGACCCAGATCCCAGAAACCAGCCTCTGGGCTCCTCGGGGCTCCCTCCTAGACTTCTGCTCCCATGTGAACCTGGATCCCCATCTCCTCCCCAAACCTGCCCTCAGGGCCCTGCCACGGCCTGGGC
>NW_023242815.1:0-1489 GCF_002007445.2 Ailuropoda melanoleuca
AAAAAAAAAAAAAAAAGAAATCGGTTACTTATATTTGGCTTGAGTATGGTCTGCCCTTTTCTAAATTCAGACTTTGTGTGTATAAACAAGTCATTCCGCCACTTTGAGCAAAGAAAAGAAGTTTCCCTCTCTCAAACCCTTACAAGGGAGCACATCTTCCCCGTGAACTGGGACTGAAGGCACGAGCTGCCCTCGTGCTTTCTTCTTGCCAGTAGGTGGTGAGGTTTTCTCTCAAACCATAACTCACTCGCCCTACCTCTCTGCTCAAAGATGTTGGTTTGCTCCCAATTCCTTATGTTTTTGCATCAAATTAAATTAACCGGTTGGATACTGACAGGCCACAAATCAATAGCAGACCGAAATGCTTAAAATATTCATGTGCTAGTTATCTCTTGGGACTAGCATTCATGAGGATAGATTAGATTGCCTGCCAGTTTATTTGAAGATAAGTCTGCTTCAGTATCTGGATTTTTCCTCTCCTTCTCGCTTCATGAGTCCTTCACACGTTAGCTGTGCTCACTAATCCCTGCTCCGAAGACAATGGAGCTAAGATCTGGACAGCAGGGAATGCTGAGTTATTTGATTTACAAATGAGGATGATGAAGAACGGGGCTGTGCACTAATCCCAAGTTTTGCTCTAACCAAGTACCCAAATTTAAACAAATAAACTGGGGCAACAATGACAGCAGCGGACTGTTTCTCAGGTCGTGTATGTGGCAGTTCTACCCGCAGCCTCCAAAACATCACCACAACAGGTATACGGGGGCCACGATGTGAACTAACAGGGCAGGCTGACACAAGCAGGCACATGAAAGCCATGGTCCCCAAGCTCTGTCAAGGTCAGCAAGACGACCTTCAGCTAGCCCACCGTACCGAGATCCCAGCGAGCGAGGAGCCCCAAGATCCCCGAGAGCGAGGGCACCCGGATTCTCTGTCTTTGGTCACCTCCACGGAACTCTTCTGTGGGTGTTGCTCTTATATGCCACATGGGTCTGTGCTTCTAATATTGGTCCATATGCAGTTTCTCTTTTTATTTAAATTAATATTCTCATTTTAATTTTTGGAAGAACTACTTTTTTAAGCCATCTCTAGTGATCCTGTTTTTTATTTTAATTGTGCTTTTATGTTAGTCAGGGTCTCCCTTACACTTTATTTGGAATTGCTCAAGTGTTCATTTTCTACTTTCTTTAATTAACAGTTTATTAATTAACCATTTTTCAATATGTATGTTTAAGGCTATGAGTTTCCCTTAGCTATTTTATTTTTCAATGCAAAATATTTAATATTTCACCTTTATTTTTATTTTTTTAATTTTTATTTTTTAAAAGATTTTATTTTATTTATGTGACAGAGACAGCCAGTGAGAGAGGGAACACAGCAGGCGGAGTGAGAGAGGAAGAAGCAGGCTCCTAGCGGAGGAACCTGATGTGGGGCTCGATCCCATAATGCCGGGATCACGCCCTGAGCCGAAGGCAGACGCCCAACCGCT
>NW_023242816.1:0-1489 GCF_002007445.2 Ailuropoda melanoleuca
AAAAAAAAATAGAGAGAGAGATGGCATCTTAGCTGGGTTTATCTTTACTCTAATGTTAAAAAAAAATAATAGCAAATGCTTTCTGTGGGCGTCTTCAAGCTGCAGTATCATTAGCTACTGAGGCCGTATTTCATGTTACAGTAAACTTTATTAGAATGTGTTGGGTAGTGAGATGATGCTATGTGCTACATGGTAGCTGTTAGAGTTGAAATTGGTTTGCAGTCATGCTTCAGCCTATTTGCTTTTAGAAAAAAATAACTTTAACCAACCAACCATAGTAATAACTATTTTTCAAGTAGCATCGCATACTGTTTTCAGGATTATAAGTAAAGCCTGACGCTGTGAGGCAGATTTTTCTACTGCATACAAAGTATAACACTTGTATACACACTGGTTCAATTTGCTTAAAGAATATAAGATATTAGAAAGCATATCAGATAGGTATGCTTTTCCTTAACGTGTCTCCTCAGCCAATTAATAGTGGGTGATCTAAGAAGCGTTTCATTTGATAACACCGAAAATCAATTGACACCTGTTGAAAAACATGGTATTGTCTGTTTTGGGCTGAAGAATCACTTTGTCATATTTACGTGAGTGACATAATTTTGAGGTGTCAATGAACATTGAGATTATTGACGATGACACAGTCAGTCTCAGGTGAAAGTTTCAGAAACCCTTTTCAGAAACCCTTTAGAAGAATTGTTTTTTGGTTTTTTTTGGTTTTTTGTTTTTTCTCTACTGATGATCAGATATAGCAGCGCTTTGGCCAATTGTTCTGATTCTTTTAGTTTTACTATTTTATTTGTATTGAAACTCTAAATAACAGTAGAGTGACTAAGACATAGTTACATTTCTTCAAAAAGCACGGGCTTTAAAGTAGATATTGAAAATCGCTGCTATAAATGAGCTAACTTATTTCCCTATTCCAAAACCCTTGTCACTTATGCCACTTGTTAATTTCCTCTGTCCCTGAAATGTGCCAACCCTTCTCCAGCGTGGACTGTCTACTTGTGAGTCAGTCTTATATGCTTATCTCACGTCCCCTACTTCTGTATCATGGCTATTTTGCTATACGAATCCTAGATGGTGAATTCTATTGGTGTGGGCTCAATAAAATTCACCCAAGACAACAGGTGGGGGATATTTCCACTTTAGCCTTAGACATTGCTTCGTTCTTGAATTAGTAAATATGCTGCTGTCAGAGACCAAGTCATTCCTGATACATTCGCAGGTTCTAAAAATCTACACAGGTCTTTTTGCTCACCCTCCACTCCCATACTGTGTGCCTTCGTCTTTGACCATTGCTTGTATTCCAAGCTTTCTTTCCGGTAGCCTTCTCAGATTTATGGCTTGAGAGACCATTGAAATTAGGATATTGAGGGAAACCCTCAGGAGTAAGGCATTACAGTTTGCTTTTACTTAACCATTTGTTAAAGCTCACTGAAATCTCAAATTGCCTTCTAAGAAAAGGATGCTTTTTTTTTTTTTT
>NW_023242817.1:0-600 GCF_002007445.2 Ailuropoda melanoleuca
CCTGTAGGGTTGGTTTCATGGTTACGAAATTGGTCAATGACTGGCGATTCTGGAAGGTCTTTATTTCTCCATCCATTCTCAATGACAGCCTTGCTGGATAGAGGATCCTTGGCTGCATGTTTTTCTCTGAAAGAGCTTTAAAAATGCCCCCCCAAGCCTTTCTCTCATTCCAGGTCTCTGTAGACAGGTCTGACGTAATCCTGATACCTTTGCCTTGGTACGTGAGAAATTTCTTTGCCCTGGCCGCTTTCAATACTGTATCCTTGGATCTAATATTTGCGAATTGCACTATGACATGCCGTGGCGTAGGTTTGTCCTGGTTGAGCTTGGATGGGGTCCTCTCTGCCTCTTGGACACGAATGCTTGTTTCCCTTGCTAGATTAGGGAAGTTTTCAGCTACAATTTGTTCAAATATCTCTTCTAGACCTCTGTTTTTCTCCACCCCTTCAGGGATGCCGATGATTCTGACATTGGATCGTTTCATAGAGTCAGTAATCTCCCGTAATCTNGTTGAGTCAGTAATCTCCCATAACCTACATTCCTGTGCGTGGATTTTTTTGAGTCCAGATTCTATTTTAGATTTTTCTTCTACTAACCCAT
>NW_023242818.1:0-781 GCF_002007445.2 Ailuropoda melanoleuca
ATTGATTTTGTATCCCGCCACATTACTGAATTGCTCTATAACTTCTAGTAGTTTGGGAGTGGATTCTTTTGCATTTTCCATATACAGTATCATGTCATCTGTGAAGAGAGATAGTTTGACTTCCCCTTTAGTGTTTCTTGCAGAGTAGGTCTGCTGGCAACAAGCTCTCAATTTTTGCTTATCTGGGGCTATCTTGATTTCTCCTTCATTCTTTAAGGATAGTTTTGTTGGACACACAATACTTGGTTGACAATATGTTTTTTTCAGTACTATGAATATTTCACCTCACTGCCTTTTGTCCTCCATGTCTTGTGATCATAAATCATCTGTTAATATTATTGAGGACTCCTTGAATATGATGAGTCACTTTTCTCTTTTTAAGATCCTCTTCATCTTGAACCTTTGACAGTTTGATTAATCTAAGGGTATATCTCTTTGAATTTATCCTATTTGGAGTTTTTTGAGCTTCTTATATGTGTAGATTAACATTCTCATCAAATTTGGAAGGTTGTTGACCATTATTGGATCTTCAAATCTTCTTTCTGCCGTTTTTTTCTCCCTTGATTCCTTCTGGGGCTCCCATTATATGAGTATGTTGATATACTTGATGGTACCCCATAGGTCTCTAAGGCTCTGTTCATTTTCCTTCATTTTTTTCTCTTCCTGTTTCTCAGACTGGATCATCTTAACTGACCTACCTTCAAGTTCATGGTTTCTTTCTTCTACCTACACAAATCCAACATTAAACCCCTTTAGTGAATTTTTCATTTTAGTTATTGTA
>NW_023242819.1:0-1489 GCF_002007445.2 Ailuropoda melanoleuca
GTTACATGCAGAGGCTCAGGAATCAGATAGACCTGAGTTCAAATCTAAGTTCTGACACTTTTTAGCTGGGTAACTATGGGCAAGTTACCTAACTTCTGTGGGCCTCAGTGTCCTCATCTGTAAAATGGGTATGTATGTAACTTGTACAGCTGTGGTGAAGATGAAATGCAATAACATATTGTATGTAAGGGGTACTCTGGAATAAGATTACTATTATAGAAAATAACCTTATGTAATTGTGGGAGAGGCTAAGGAAGGAAAATTCCATAAAGAGGAGTTGGAAACAGGGAAAAGTCATTAACTAGCCCTCTTGAAACATGGGCAAGAATGGGTCAGTTGGAGATTATAGAAGAATCTGGAAATGTAGGCAGGTATGGTTGCCAAAGTGTGACCATGAGCAGAGGTGGAGAAAGAAGCTATTTCTCTGTGTAGCTTTCATCTCTGAGAATCAAGAACCATGCATTCGATGAGAGAAGAGACAAGGACAAGCCAATATGTGCAGGCATGTCTGCAACTACTCATCATTGCATCTGATATCAAAGACTGTCAGAGAGGCTGGGCCACTGCTTCACTTCTGTCTGAGTGCAGATCCAAGAGTAACAGAGAATAATAGATTAGAAAACCATCCCAGAGGGCAGAAACAGACCCCATTCATAGTTTGAATATCAATATGTGCAATATGTCCTTGGCTAGATTTCAGAACTGCTATGGACCAGTGACTGGCCCTGTGCCTTCCGTTCTTTTCTGGGAGTGTCTATGGCAGTAATCCTGTCCTTCTCACTATCTCATGTTGAGTGTGGTGTCTGATACTTTGCTTTTAGTTTATGCGTCCCTGAACCAAGAGCAGCTGCAACTGAACAGCCTTGTATGCTTATACAAATCACGAGACCCTGGACTACAAACTTGTTTCTATAACAGGATGAGATTTGGGAGGATTGGGGATGGAAATAAGCATATTTTGTGAGTAGAAGGAATATGAATAATTTTTGGTAAGAGGGTGGATTCTAGTAGATTAGGAAAAAATGACTTCAAAGACCTTAATTCTTTCCTAGTATGCATACCACTTTGCAATGTGACATTACCTTTGGTCTTCAAGAGGTGGGTTTTTAAAAAAAATTTCTTTGAGTCCAATTGTTCTTGTGACTTGCTTTGATCAACAGAGTATGGCAGAGGTGATGTTATGTGACATACACTCCAAGGCCTCAAGAGGCTTTGCAGCTTTTACCTTCACTGTCTTTAAACGTGTTGTCGCCTTATAAGGAAGATCAGTTTAATCTCTTTGAAAATGAAACCCTATGTGGAGAGCAAGGTCCAGCTATCCCAATCTTTCCAGATGAGCTCAGTTCCCAGCCAATGCACAAGCTGATGCAGTTGTGTGAGTGAGCCCAGGCAAGACCGGCAGAATCACCCAGCCAAGCCACAGAATCTTGAGAAACAATGTATCATTGTTGTTTCAAACTACTAAGTTTTGGGGTCATTTGTTACACAA
>NW_023242821.1:0-1489 GCF_002007445.2 Ailuropoda melanoleuca
TTTTTTTTTTTTTAAGATTTTTTTATTTTAAAGTAATCTCGACACCCAACATGGGGCTTGAACTCACAACCTTGTGATCCAGAGTCTCATGCTCTGCTAGCTGAGCCAGCCAGGAGCCCCTGCCGAAGTCTCTTGTCATGAATGGATGTTGTACTTCGTCAAATACTTTTTCTGTGTCTATTGAAATGATCATATGGTTTTTATCCTTTCTTATATTGATGTGACGTATCACGTTGATTGCTCTACAAATATTGAACCACCCTTGCATCCAGGGAATAAATCCCACTTGGTTATGATGAATGACTTTTTTAGTGTATTGTTGGATTTGGTTTGCTGATATTTTGTTGAGGATTTTTGCCTCTATTTTCATCACAGATATTGACCTGTAGTTCTCTTTTTTTGTGGTGTCGTTTTTTTGTTTGTTTGTTTTTTGTTTTTTTGTAGTGTCTTTATCTGGTTTTAGTATCAGGGTAGTGCTAGCCTCACAGAATGGATCTGGAAGCCTTCCTTCTATTTTGGGGGATAGTTTGAGAACAATAGGTATTAACTCTTCTTTAAATTTTTGGTAGAATTCACCTGTGAAGACATCTGGTCCTGGACTTTTGTTTGTTGGGAGTTTTTTATCTTTAAGATTTTATTTATTGAGAGAGCGCAACAGAGAGCACAAGCAGGGGGAGGGGCAGAGGGAGAAAGACAGCATTTCAAGCAGGCTCCACGCTGAGTGTGGAGCTTGATGCGGGGCTCAAGCCCATGACCCTGAGATCACGCCCTGAGCCAAAATCAAGAGTGGGATGCTCAGCTGACGGAGCCCCCGCCCCGGTGCCCCCTATTGGGTGTTTTTTGATTATTGATTCACCTTTATTGCTGGTAATTGGTCTGTTCAAATTTTCTAATTCTTCCTGATTGAGTTTTGGGAGGTTATGTTTCTAGGAGTTCACCTGTTTTTCCCCCCTCCTAGTTTGTCCAATTTGTTGGCATATAGTTTTTCATAATATTCTCTTAAGTTGTTTCTATTTCTGTGGTGGTGGTTGTTACTTCTCTTCTTTCATTTGTGATTGTGTTTGAGTCCTTTCTCTCTCTCTCCCTAATGATTCTGGCCAGAAGTTTATCTCTTTCGTTGATCTTTTTGAAGAACCAGCTCCTGGTTACACTGATCTGTTGTTTTTTGCTTTTTTTTAGTTTCTATTATTTATTTCTGCTAAGCTTTATTATTTCCTTTCTTTTGCTGCTGGTTTGGGGTTTTATTTGTTGTTTTCTAGCTCCTTCAGGTCTAAGTTTAGGTTGTCTTAGATTTTTCTTGCTTCTTGAGGTTGGCCTGTATTGCTATGAACTTCCCTCTTAGAACTGCTTTTGCTGCTTCCAAGAGGTTTTGGAATGTTGTGTTTTCACCTTCATTTGTCTCCATGGATATTTTGGTTTCCTCCTTGATTTCTTGGCTGACCCATGCAGTGTTTAGTAGCGTGTTATTTAACCTCCCTGTAGTTGTGGT
>NW_023242822.1:0-1489 GCF_002007445.2 Ailuropoda melanoleuca
CACCGCGGGCTCGTGCAGATGGGTCATCATGGCCATGTCCTCGATCTTGTCGTACTTGGGAGGGTTCATGGAGAAGACTTGGTCTTCCTTAACTGTGACAGTCTGTTAAGAAAAGAAGGAGCCAGTGCATATCAGCTGAGTAGCAGAAAAGGATCAATTATGCCTTCCCACCCTCCTTTGTGTTACTTACAGCCCCGGCATCAGTCTTCACTGTCACCTTTCCCCCTTCCCTGCTCTGCACTGTACTTTTCACGTAGGACTCCTTAGCATCCACCACAAAGACAGAATTCTTGGCATCAAAGGGCCTATTCTGGGCCTCAATGCGCTCCTTTTCAGACTTCCGGAGGTACGGAGCAGCCTCCCCGAAAACGGCCATCTCAGCGTCGGAGCTCATAGCTGGAGGTTATTGGTGGCAGCACAGCACCGGGGTACCTGGAGGGCAGAGACAGAGCTGGACAGTGTCCCAGGGTGAGGGTGGACGTTGTCCTGTTGGTTTCACACTTCTGCGCCTCATTGGCCTGGCCTATTTCCTCAGCCCCGCCTGTAGGGATCACGCCTGTGTCCTGTGCAAAGGCGCTGAGAGATCCGATCATGGACTTGAAAGCCTTATGTTGGGAGCTTACTTCTTGTGATGTTGTAAGCCTCTGTTCCATCCTCTGTGCTGTGAGCCTTTGTAGACGAATATGGAGGAGTTCGTGTTGTAGTCAGCAGCGTTCGGCATGCCCCGGTGTGCTCAGAATCTTTTTTTCTACTTGCTTTGCTTTGCTTTCTTTCTCTACTCCCCCTTCCCACATTATTATTATTATTATTATTATTTTTTTTTTGGCATTGCGGTGATACAAAGAAATGCAGAATAACTGTTTCCAGTGGGTTTACAACCTGAACCTATTTTAAAAACTCAAATATTTAGTATAATTTTCCTCCTGGCCCAAATTACTAAAATCAGATGGATACACTGGACGCAAATATTATTAAAATCGGATGGATGAAAAGGTGCCTTTGTTCGTTCAGGACACAGCCCAGATTGAAAACACTAAATAGGCACAGATAATCCCCCGTTTAGGAGTAAATTATTTAGGTATCACGTAATAAAGGAAAAAGGAAATGCAACAGAAGTTGAAAATCCAACAAATGGTTTGTCCTAAGTCAAAGTTAAGTCGCATTTATTCTTAAACTGTGTGAAAGAAGTATTATCAAAACAAAAGATAACTTTCAAAGGTTCTTGGAGAAAAACCTTTGAATGAAAACATATCATAGTGTTTGTATATTTTTAGTTAAATTGTTTTTAGTTGGATTTCAGGATAGTGGTTGTTTTTATTTGATTCTTACTATTTCACATCTCTCTCTCTTTCTTCCTCCTTTTTAAAAAAAGTACCAATTCTGGGGCGCCTGGGTGGCACAGCGGTTAAGCGTCTGCATTTGGCTCAGGGCGTGATCCCGGCGTTATGGGATCGAGCCCCACATCAGGCTCTTCCGCTATGAGCCTGCT
>NW_023242823.1:0-1489 GCF_002007445.2 Ailuropoda melanoleuca
CCACACTGTGTCAAAGGGGAGACTGTTATTTCTTAATTTGACAAATACTACTCATTAAACCCAGGGCAGCATCACAAATGGCAACAAGAAAAATATTCCAAAGCTAAGGCTAGAATAGCAACCATTAAATATTGTTGTGAAAGGGTAGAATCTTTCAGGAAGGCATGACACTGGCTATAGACAGCAATAATTTTGATATTGTGGAAAAGAAAACAGGGTGATTCCCTTTAGAGCAGGGCCAGCCACATATGGAGGCAACTAGTGCAAAGTGTCCAGGCCGACCACCCACCATCACTCTGGTTGTCACAATGGTGGTTTCCAGGTGCTCACTCCTTTGGATTGTAGTGGAAGGACACTGTTGGCATATAGAAGGAGTTGACAAACTGACCCAGTAATAGCTATTTCCATATTCGTTTGTACTGGTATCTGAGAACATTCCTCAAGGCAACCGACAAAGGGGATTCGATAGTAAGGACAGAAAATGTCCAGAGTAAGGGACACGATCTGGGAAAGAGACATGAGACACAGTCTTGAAGATCCTGGGTTTGGAGCAGGACAAAAAGAAGCATGGAAGTTTGGAGATGACCACATTAGGGACACCTAATGCTGGTTTTGCTCATGCCAACATTTTTCCATAATGGCTCTGTTGGGAGTTTCTCCAATTAAATGAAGAGAAAACAGAAGAGTCTGTGTCTGACCCAAGGCAGATTGCTTCCTCTTCTCCTCTCTTTGTCACCAGTGTCACTCCTCCGTGGACTCTGGCCCTTCTCTCTAGGGGATTTACTGGATTAACCATAGGACAAAAAGCAGGTCAACAGAAACCCCCAGACTGGAAAGGCACAAAATAATTTTAAGACCCCATTGTATGATATCTGCCTTGCTAATTAGTTCATGGATATGATGTACATTATCTAATTATCTGCCTCCCAAATTATCAAAAGTCCATATGGCTGTTTAGCAAGGTCACAAGTGCTGGGCATTGCCATTACAACTGTTTGGAAGAAATCCAACTTCACATCTATGTGGAAAATGGAACCCCAAAGAGGTAGGAAGCTTATAACGGTTGTAGGAAAACTGCTACGTCAGCTCACAAAGCCATGAAAAAGGTGTTCGATATATGTGTTTGGCTCCGAATAAAAGACACTTCCTACACTCTGCCTTTTCATTTTGGTAACATCTAGCTCAGTCATTTGTCCCGAATCACTCATTTTCTTAAGTCAAGTTTTGGCTTATTACCATACAGATGGGGATTATGGATTTCTTTTTTTTTCAAGTGAGAATTCTCACTTTGCTATGTTAATCAAGCAGAGTGACATCCTTTTTGATTGCTTGGTGAATTATGAAACCAGATCAAACCACAAATTTTGCACTTACTGTAACAAAAAACAACAAAGAGTGAGTTAGTCTTGGATTTAAATCCAGCTGTCCCATTTATGAGCTTGGTAGCCCCAGGCAAATTGCTTAACCTCTCTGAGCCTTTTTTTTTTTT
>NW_023242824.1:0-1490 GCF_002007445.2 Ailuropoda melanoleuca
TGTTCCTGCTGGTCTGGTACCTATCCAGCTTAACTCAGGGGACCGGCTGAAAAAGGGGTCCCCTACTCCTCGGCCATCTTAACCTCTCCCTAGTGGTGATGTTCTATTTCTTAGGTTGGGCGATAGGTCTACAACTTTTTTAAATTGCTCCTTTTATACTTTAAACATATAAACATTATTTTGTATGCATTAAACATTTAGTAAAATTGTTGCACCTATATTGTAGGGTCCGAATGGACCCCTATTCAAATCTGATTTAAATGTGCACAAAGACACCAGGAAGGTATGAAAAGATTTACTGATCATATAATAAGGCTTCCTGGGGAAAAGAGGGTAGCTCCCAAGCAGGCCCAAACATGGCTTGAGAGAGCAGGGAAAGACTGGCTTGAGGTTGTCATGGTGACTAGGGAGGGGTGATTAGAGCGAGGGTTCCCATGCATGGTTTGAAGGCCCACAGGCACAAAGGAAAGATCATTCAGGCTTTCTTATCAGCTTGCCCAGATGTGGGACCAACAGTCCACAGGGAGAGATGAGGCTTACAAGATGTCAGTTAAGCATCATAAAATAGAGTCATACTCTTTATTACAAAAATCTTTTAAACAAAACTGTATAAGGAAACAAAAGGGATGTCTGCCATGTCGGAAGTACTATGTCTGCAGAAAGAAGAATGTTACTTCTCCCTTTTAGATATGTCTCCCATTCTTCTCCCAGGAATATACCACTAGAGGAATAACAATGGTCATACTGTCGAACTTGGTAGAAAATTTAAATTCTTTACTATTCCACAGAAGAAACTTAATATCAAGAAAAATTACTGCAGTAACATAAAGTTAGATATCAAGTCCTATGGAATGAAAAGAATGAGAATTGCTGATGATGTTTAAAAGTTCCCGGGATTATGCAGTAGTATAAATATCAGCTGGGTCTCTGGTACCTGAGCTGTGTCCGAAAGGACTTATTTGCTTTACCACCATGGTAGTGAAGAAACTTTGCAACCTTCCACTGACTAAGTGTTTCATTCCTACTGAAAAGATAGAGACAATGAATTATAAGTGTACATCAATTTTTGAGACACCTACTGGGTACTGCTGCAGACATAAAGATGAAAAAGATTTAATCTATGCTCTTTAGGGACTCACAGTTTCTTGTATTACTTCTGCAGTCTAAGGTGTGAACATTTGGATTTACTGAAAACCTACAGCCAGACTGATGGCTCAAATGATAAAATAATTCATTGGACTGCTTTCAACATACTTCAATATTAAAGAATACATAAGAACCATTAGAAACTGTATCTACTGCATGATAAACGCTCACAGAAGAAGGAAATACCCATGTATTTAAGAAAATTCTTAATAAACAGGTTGGGGGTGAACGATAAGACCCTGAGAGCACAGTCAGTAGAGCTAAAGGTGAAAAAACAGCTCAATTTCTCTGCATTCACAAAGATGAAAAACGTGGGAGGAGAAGAGAGAACAGTAAATTTAAAC
>NW_023242825.1:0-4437 GCF_002007445.2 Ailuropoda melanoleuca
CTGGTAAGTTCTGTTTTCAGCAAGAATGTTTTTAGATGATTTATAATGGGAATTTTTCAAATTACTTATTATAATAAAAATACTTGATTGTGCTTAGTAACTGTACATAAGCATATTTTAAACCATTTTAAGGGGATGAACATGATTTAACACTCCTTATACTAATTTCTGCCCAATGTAGAGGACTTACAACAGATGCATTAAGGAGATTTAATGAACTTCACAAGGATAAAACTTACAACAGAGCACTTTCCTTAATGCTGAATTTTAACTCTTATACTAGTTTAAGAATACAGTAATGAGCTTTAAAAAAAATCTAAGCAGACTTAATGTGTTTGGGGTTTTACTTTTTGTCTATCCATAACGCAAAAGGGTGTGTTGTCTCATATGAAATTTTGTTGAACTGTAGATAAGTCATTTTTATGATCTTGTAAATAGCACTACATATTATATTAAGTGTGTTCAGTAGGTGTTAACTAATAATTTGACTTAGTTACACAATTTACATGCAATACATTACTTTAACTTTAATCATCCCCCCCTTCTGATTCTTTAAATTCTCATACTTGACTCTTGGCTACCTGAAACAATGGAAGTTTCAGGACTTGTGAATACACTGGTTTTCCACTTATTTTTAGTTTAAAAATCCTCTTCAAAATTTTTGTATTCTAGTAACTTGGTTCAGATAGAGCCTACCCTCCCTGTATAATCCAATAAAAATAGCTTATGTGTGTTTAAAGTGCTTTCTACGTATTAATATTCTTACCAATACATTTGGTCCAATTCCAGAAAAATATTTAGAAAGTTTATATAACTTACATAAGTGCCATCCATTTAACCACAGTCCTGACTCTAGTACTCTCTACCTTCCAATGGGAAGAACTCTAGGAGAAACATATGTTGTAAAAAAAAAAAAAATTGGGAACTGTAGAAAAACAAAAAGGAACAAATGTACAAATGGCTTAGAATTAAGAAATGTTCCCAAGGTTGGCTACTGACTTCCAGGAAACAAATTTCTAAAAAGTTTAAAGGTCACTCTACTCTCATGGACAAATTAGTCTCTAAATTTTCTGAGCCTTAACTTCTTACCTATATAAGGGAAATAATAACTGATATATCTAAATCCTCTTCAATGTGCCTCCATTTTATTAAATCCAGATCTTTCTGAGTAATATGGAATTCTATGTAGTTTTCCATTTAATTACTATCATATAAATATTGTCTTTATGACATTTGGAATTTCATAATTCCATTTCATTGTATAATGAACAAAATCCAGTCCCATTTTAGAAGTATAATCAAAACCTGCATTATTGGAAAAAGTTACATAAGATATGAACAAAACACAAAAACTTTGTTTTTAAGATGGCAAAAGAAATCTGAGGTTATTTCCATAAAGAATATGACTTCTTTAAATGAAGAAAAATTAGGATGAAGAAAGGTATTCAGAAATAGACTGACATAACACATTTTAATGACAAAGATCTCTCTCTCTTTCTCTTGCTTTCTCTCTCTGTCTCCTAATTTTCCATAAGAACCTAGGAGCACAGAATTGATGATCGTAATTCACATCTTATGGCCACACTAATCACTGGACTGTGAAAAAGACAAAAGGCAGTTGAACTCATCTCTAAAAAAGAACATGTACAAAAGAGAGAAGAAAGAGTGTAACCAACAACAAATATGTAAGTGGCTAAGAAGTATAAGAGTGATTTTTAAAAGGCCAATAACAAGAATGCAGTGAGGCTTGCCAAAAATTCTAAAGACAAGCAAAGTAGGGTTTTGAAGTTATGTTCAGGGAAAATGAACATGTTGCTTTAGAGTAACATTTTTATAACACATGACAAAGAAAAAGCTATACCACTCAATTTTTATTTTATTTCCATCTTCTCTGTCAAGGATAGCAAAAATAATGCTGGTAAGAGGAAACTGAAACCCAAGAAATGTAAGACTGTAAGAAAGCAATTCTTTCCCTAAATGACTTTACATCTTTTGTCCCAGACGAATAATATCCCAGGTTAAAAAAAGAACTTTCAAATAAAATATCTGTACCACTGAACTATTCTTGAGGCATTGTGAATAATCAGAAAGAGAAAACCAAAATAATAGAGAAGGAAAAAAAATGTTATAATTTATTTTTAAATTAAAAATTAAGGACTCAGCCATAAAAAAGAATGAAATCTTGGCCATCTGCAACATGGATGTATCTACAGGGTATAATGCTAAATGAAATAAGTCAGAGAAAGAAAAATATCATATGATTTCACTCATACATGGATTTTAAAAACCAAAACAAACAAAAAAACAGACTCTTAAATGTACTGAACTGGTGGCTGCTTGGGGGAGATGGGTGACAGAATGGGTGAAACAGTGAAGGGGATTAAGAGTACACTTACCATTATAAGCACTGAGTAATGTACAGAATTGCTAAACTGTTATATAGTACACCTGAATTAATGTAACACTGTGTATTAATTATACTTGAATAAAAAATAAGTCAAAAACATTTTAAAAATGGAAAAAATCAAAGAATTCTATACTTTACTGGAGAGTCTGAAATGAACTCCACAGAAAGTTTCAGAAATTATTATTAAAATATAGTTTATGAACAACTGGAAACAAATGATCACTGGAATTAATATGGGTTCACTAAACACAAGTCATGCATGTCTCATTTCATTTTTTTGTTGACAGACTTAGCCCATTTATATACCAGATGATTTCTAGACACATATTCCAATTTAAGCAAATTATCAATTAGATACAACCTTGGATGATATATTCATGAACAAGAGAAAGAAATTATTCAATTCCATTATAATTTGCTAATGGTCTGAATGGCTGAACTATAAATATATTATACATAACAATCTGGAATGACATTTTTAGTGGAACAGGATTTTGTTTTAGGCTCCATTCTCATCAGATGTATCGGGAAAAATATTGCATAAGGCTGGATTGAGCAGAGAAAAGCAGTGATGGCTAGAGGCCATGAGAACGTACCTCAAAGACCAACTATAGAAAGACTAATTGACCAAGCACTCCTGATGCTGTGCTGAAATCCAACTGTATGTTTGTGCTAAAGGTCTCCCAAGGGCTGTCCCAATCAATCACTGAGCCTCAGAGGGATACTGAAGCAAGTCTGTCACTGGAAAACGTGGGACTCCCTGACAGGTGATTTTGGCTCAAGGGCTCCCTGATGGCCTTGCTGAACCTTCCTCATAATCCAGGATTAGATCTCCAATCATATTGAAGGAACTACTTAGATTGGCACCTAGTCATACAGATGGATCACTGGATTTAAGGTCTTGGCTACAAAAGAAAACAGGTGGAGCTCCAGATTCTAAGTATGAGAGTTTGATGTAATTCCAAGCTCTACTCAATGAGGAACGATAATAAGACTATAAATGTAACTTCCTCAGAATTGAAGGGCATCAGTAGATTCAACAGGAAAGACAAAAGTTAATAAATGAGGGAGATTTCAACATCTTTGAAACTATATTAATCTAAAAGTAGTTGATGTTTCTTCAAATGATATCAATTTTTAAGTAAAATAGGGTCACAGGAAATACATAAAAATAGTTTGGTACTGCTTTTGAGAAAACACACATGCCCACACCCTCCACTGGTTGAAAGAAACTAGCCTTCCTTTCTTCTATCAGGAAATCTTCTCAAGTTTCTCTTCCCCTTCCTCTCCTGTGCTGCGTGTAATGGATGGCTCCTTCTACTGCAGGCAACCCTTCTTGATGTGTGTTAGTGTGGCTCACCACCTGGTCTGTAGAGGTCTTTATCTTCTTATTTTTTTTAACCAACCTGGTGGAATGTGACTTTCCAATATTTATGTTTTTAGGAAAGACCAAAAGATGCTTTATTTTCTCATTCACATATATTCCTAGTGGGCTTGACCTGCCAGCTCTCCAGATATATATATGGATCGCCCTGAATGCAGTTTAAGCTCTCAGGATAGGAGCCAGAAAACCTAATAAAAGACATTTTCAAAAAATTGCTCAGCAAGCATTTGAAGATACTAGATGGGAATTCAGAAGAAACCATGCCAATGGATATAGACTGAAGAATTATTTGCATTAAAATAATAACTGAAGAATCAGAAGAGATACATTTAACAAGGCAGGAAGTGTAGAGAGAACACACGGCCAAGACTGAATCTTAGAAAATGCCAATGTAACATAGGTTTGGGGGCCTATTTGAACCTCTCAAGCGTTCAGCCCTTAAATCTTCCCATGGTCTCTACTAGCTCCGTGTTCTTCATTTCCTTCCGTCTTTGCAGAAGCTCCCATAGACTCAGCCTTCTCCATTAGGTAGTTTCCACCACCATTCCAACTCTGAGGATTCTGTTCATGTCAGCTACTACGTAAGTAGCACAGTCTCCCCATTTTCCTAACTCCCTTTGAAAATTATACAGACCCTTACCTTTCT
>NW_023242826.1:0-1490 GCF_002007445.2 Ailuropoda melanoleuca
CCTGGTGCTGGAAGTTTTAGTCCTTGTCGTTGCATGTGTTTACTGGGGAGAACAGACGTACAAACACACAGCTACCCGATACAATGTGTGTGACAGACGAGAGTTCTAGAGATGTCTACGGGGTACTATGGAAGCCCACAGGAGGGATCCCCTAAATTACCCTGGGACATCCAGGGAAGATTTCACAGATGGGGGGAAACTCAAGCAGGGAGTGAAAAGAAGAGCAGGAGTTTATTTGATTGAACAGAAATAAATGGACATTCCAGTCAGAAGGGAAATATGTTCTAGATCAATTAGGACTCCTGTTTGTCAGCAACCACTATGGCTGGCTGCCAACAAGAAGCAGACAGGAGGGGGCAATATTATGTTGGGGTAGTGGCTCCCTGAGGCCATACGGATACTAGACACTTTTATCATCATTCCCCTCTGCCATCTTTAGTATTTTGTCGCCTCACTCCCGTTTGTTACCTCATGGCCCCAAGATGGCTGCTGTGCTTCCAGACTCCTGTGTTCACATTACAGGCAAAAATGATAAGAAAGAGCCACAAGGTTGAAGCGATCCGCGGAATCTGTGCCCTTTAAAGTGGTTTCCCAGACACCTGACGTGGTCAGTGCAGGCCCTCGTGGTCACACTTAGCAGCAGGAAAATCTGGAGAAGGGAGGATTGCCAGCTGGACATGCTGTTACTCTTTCTTAGTGAGAAGAAAAGGGGAATGGAGGTTGGGTAAGTAACAGGTGTCTACCATATTGCTGCAGAAAAATTGTGGGTCTGGAGGATGGGAAAACATGTCACTGGCTGTAGCTATGACTTTAGCCAAGCCAGATAAAAACTCTGTGTCCCTTTGTGGAAAACAGACATCGGGACAGGAACCCCACCCATGCCACACAGTTGTCAGCAGGGTCGGGGGTGAAGGTGCATCGCAAAGTGCTCGGGGCAAAAAGTAAACAGCTCTGCCTGCATGTGAAGAAGCACTGCGGTCTTCTATCAGTCATTTTCAGAAGGACGCTCAGGAAATGGACTACCATCCATTCAGGAAAATGTTCTCCAAGGTGCTAAGGGGACAGACGCAATGTGCCTTTATCTCAGCGGTGGCATTTTTAGCATATGCGTCTAATGCCTTAGACTCTATTCCAATTGTAACAGATAGGATTTTTTTTTTTAGCATTCGTAGATAAAGTATGTATTGTTGGAACATATTGAAGCCAGATTAATCTAAGAAGTGACAATGCTGGAAGCACGAGGCTGTTGTGCTGGGGGCCTGTCGCCCTGGGCAGCTCAGCAGCCAGAGAGAGGAAGGAGAGGAGGCTGATAATGCCTTTATCTGATGCGGAGAATGTGGTCTGTGTGGCCACCTCCTCCAAGTAATTCTGACTCCTTTCTTCATTTCCTGAGCAATCTTGCCAGTGGCCGGGAAGGGGGCAGGCTGGCATTTTTGCTGTCTGCCTACGGAGTAAAGCCAAGATGATTAATTTTTATTTGCGGAAGGCTG
>NW_023242827.1:0-1490 GCF_002007445.2 Ailuropoda melanoleuca
TATTATTGAGAAAAAATACCGTAAGTGTAAAATGTATATTAAAATTTAGTCAATGCTTAGAACCTGACTATCCCTTATTTGAGAACTACATATTTTCTTTAAGATTATTCTAGATTTACACCATGTGTCTGAAATGTTCCCCCATCCGACCCGCCATTTCATATGTTGAAATCCTAATTCAGAATGCGTCTGCGTTTGAAGGTAGGGCTTTTAGGAGCTATTTAAGGTTAAATGAGGACATAAAAGTAGGATCCTAATCCAATAGGATGGGGGTCTTAAAAGAGGAGACAGACACAGAGGGACGGATCAATCCCCAGGTACATGCACCTAGAAAAGGCTGTGTGAGGACCCAGGAAGAAGGCTGCCTTTTGCAAGCCAGAAGGAGCCCTCTCACCAGGAACCCAATTGGCTGGCATCTTGATCTTGGACTTTTCAGTTCCCAGAACTGTGAGAAAATGAATTTGTTGTTTAAGCCATCCAGTCTGTGGTATTTTGTTACGGCAGATTGAGTGGACTAATACACATTGTAATAATCATGCTATTTTTACCTGTATTTCTTAATTCTTTTGCATAGTTACTTTAGGATTTTTGCATTACATGTCTTTTAGTAAAATTTGACTGTTATTTTATGATGCCATTAAATGTGTGAGTTTGAGAAGCTAACAGGGCCTACAGGACACATGGAAAGAAAATTTTCCTATATTTGTGAATTTTCTAGACTAAGGCATCAAATTTGTCCAAAAGATGTTACAGGTTTTGCAAATCAAAAATTGTTAGAGAAGACAATGTAGTTATTAAAAGATTTAAGGTATGTCATTATCTTCATGGAATTCTTTAGGCAAACCACATTGACCTAAGAATTGTTTCAGATTGAAGTAAAATGTTGGCTGTATCCTTTGTTCGTGGTTGTTGAGATGATACACAGGGAACATAATACAATTTTTATGCTCTGTAAGTATTGTACATTCGCACATTCTGTTATTCATTTTGGACTCTTTGAAATATAATTAACAAGAAAAGATAGAATTTTTTGCATATGATATATGGATGGAATTTTTTTACTAAAATATAATAGACCTGGAACATGTAAGTTAAGGTATATAATGCATTGATTTGATATATTTATTTATTGCAATATACTTACAACTGCAATGTTAGTTAACCACTGTGAGATGATAACTCACTATAGCTTTGATTTGCATTTCCCTGATGATTAGGGATGTTGAGCACCATTTCATGTATTTTAGGCCATATGGATGTCTTTTTAGAAAAATGTCTATTTAGTTCCTCGCCCGTTTAAAAAAATTGGATTGTTTTTCTTGTTATTGAGCTGTAAGAGTTCTATACATTTGGATATTATCCCCTTGACTGATATATGGTTTACAAATATTTTCTCCTATTTCATATGTTGTCCTTTCATTTTTTTTTTTAAGATTTTATTTATTTATTCGACAGTGATAGAGACAGCCAGCGAGAGAGGGAACACAAGC
>NW_023242828.1:0-1490 GCF_002007445.2 Ailuropoda melanoleuca
AGAACAATCTTCCTTTGAAATCTAATTCAGATTTTCCAGCTGAGCTAGACTCCCTGCTTAGTGAAGTGAAGAATTTCTTTCATGGAGGTGATGTTTCTCCCACAGTGTTACTACACAGCTTGGCCAGCAATCTATGGGGGAAGGGACCTAAGTATTTGTTGCTTACAGTAAATTCACACCTGGGAAGAAGTCTTCGTGTGCTTACCCTGTCTGTACCAAAAACTCCCTCATACCACTACCTCCAGAAACTTGAAGAAACAGGGCACCCCCGCCTCTTTTCATAATAATTTATTCTCCTCATGTCAGGAAAAAAATCAGGAACATTCAAAAATGTAAGGAAGAGAGAAGATAATGGCACTAATTCCTTTCTTCCATTCAGGAGAGAAAACTTTCACATGTCTCCAGAATTCTTCTAGCCCAGTATTTTCATTGATCCAGAGTAGACAAAATGCCATAAAGAGAGAACTAGAACACAGAGCTCAAGCACCATATGGTAGAAGGGCCAGGAAGAAATACAGAGTACAACTTAAAACTTGAGAGTATCTGATTGAAATGTGAGAATGTTATCACAACAGACTTCCCTGCATTGCAACAGTCACAGGATGTCAGAAAAAGAAATCTCCACACCCAAACTATAAAAAATGAGAAGGACACAGGAAAAGAGTTGAGGACATCCTCCACCTGGCATATTTGTTTTCACCAGCTGTTGATAACACTTTATGCCCATGTTTCTGACTCCTGACATTCTGCCTAAGTTGAAAGGGAGTGACTAGAAGTAAGAGCTACAGAATTCTAGAAGCTGTTGGATACTGACAGCAGATGGACAGAATTACCAGCCTACTGTTATTATTGGAGCATGTTTATTGGATTTCATCCATTCCTCTTCCATTCCCCTTACCTCTGCTTAGTCCTGAGAGTCCATAATGATGCCTAAAGGATGAAGAGAACTACATATTTGCCTTTTGTGGAAAGGAAATATGAGGCATGAAATTCTGTGAAAGCCTTATCCCAAAATAAGAAAGTGGTTTGAAGGTAGAGCTGCCTTTCTCCCTCATGAACTGGACAAAGAGAACTGGTGAGTGATGCTGACCAACTGGGTTCTTGCCAGCTCCCTCTGCATCATTGCCACACCAATCCTGTGGTCCAGAAGTTGAACGTTCCAGACCTTTCTACCATTTTCTCATTCCTGAAAAATGCCTTTACTGTCAGCAGAGACCAAAATTTCCCAAAGGCTGTGAGTCTATAGTCTATTCTTTCTCCCAGGGGCATCCTTTCTTCTTATTTTATCCATCAATGCCATAATACCTGGACCCCACCATCTACCCCCTGGAGTCCTGACCTCCACTTCCTAGGGACAGCCCCTGATGCCACTCTCACTAGAGGCCTTGTTTCCAGTCCTCTCCACCCTTTCCCAGGCTCCATTTCCCACCACGGCTCTGATAATGGCTTCTGATTTTATTGTTCTGGGGGTACGGTCTGAGTCTTCGTAC
>NW_023242829.1:0-1490 GCF_002007445.2 Ailuropoda melanoleuca
CCCCCCCCACCCACTCACATGTGTGCTCTTTCTCTCTAAAATAAATATATTTTTTTAAAAAAGACATAAAATGGCTGAAAAAATTAAAAAAACAAGATACAACAATACAAGAGACTCGGTTTAGCCTTAAAGCCACACAGACTGAGAGTGGAGGGGTGGAAAAAGATATTTTAAGCAAATGCTAAACAAATTAAAAGCAGAGGCAGCTAAATTCATGTCAGACAAAATGAACTTTAAGCAAAAACTGGGAGAAAAAGAGAATATCATTGTAAAATGATAAAAGAGTCATTCTATCAAGAAGACATAATAGTACTAAATATGTATGTGCTTGACATTGGAGCACCTAAATATATAAATCAAAAACTAACAGAGCTAAAAGGAAAAATAAATAGTAATACAGTAATAGTTGGAATCTTCAGTACCCAACTCTCAACAACAGAATGAAAGATAATCATCTAGACAGATAATCCATAAGGAAACCATGCATTTGAACAACAGTATAGAACAAATGAACCTAAAAGACAATATACAGAACAGTCTATCCAATGATGGCAGAACACACGTTCTTCTCAAGCATACATGTAACATTTTCTAAGAAAGACCATAGGTTAGGCCACAAAATAAGCCTTAGAAAACTCAAAAAGACCAAAATCATACCAAGTACCTTCTCTGGACACACTGGCATGAAACCAGAAATCAATAACACGCAGAAAACTGGAAAACTGACTAACACATGGAAATTAAACAACACTCTCCTGAACAAGCAATGGGTCAAAGAAAAAACTAAAGGGGAGATAAAAAGCAGTCTACTGAGAGAAATGAAAATGGAAATATAACATACCAGAACTAGTACGATGCAGCAAAAGCAGTCCTGAGGGAAGTTTATAGTAATATACACCTACATTGAGAAGCAAGAAAGGTACAAAACAAGTAATCCAACTCTACACCTTAAAGAAAAAGAAAAAGAAGAACATACTGAGCCCAAAGTTAGCAGAAGAAAGGAAATAATAAAGATTAGAGCAAAAATAAATGGAGAATAGAAAAACAATGGAGAAGATTAACCAAACTAAGAATTTTCTTTGAAATAAAACAAAATCGGCAAACCTTTAGCTAGACTAACCATTTGTAATCAACAAAATTATAAATGAAAAAGGAAACATTACAATGGATACTACAGAAATTCAAAGAATCATAAGAAGCTACTATAAACAAGTATACACCAACAAACTGGACAACCTAGAATAAATGGGAAAATTTTTAGGAACATTCAACTTAGCAAGACTGAATTAAGAACAAATAGAAAATGTAAATAGCTCTATAACTCGTAAGGAGATTGAATTAGTAATCAAAAATCTCCCAACAGGGGGCGCCTGGGTGGCACAGCGGTTGAGCGTCTGCCTTCGGCTCAGGGCGTGATCCGGGTGTGATCCCGGCGTTATGGGATGGAGCCCCACATCAGGCTCCTCTGCTGTGAGCCTGCTTCTTCCTCT
>NW_023242830.1:0-196 GCF_002007445.2 Ailuropoda melanoleuca
CCGTGTAACCCAGACTCTCCTCTGTGCTGTGTGGACACTGCCGTCCCACACGACAGCACGGGGGCTCACGCGGTGGGTCGGAGGTGGTGGGTGCTGGCCTGGGAAGTTCTGCACACGTGTGGCACCGTCTCCTGTGAACCCCACAGGAGGCCACGCCTGATCTCTCCCAAAAAGGCTGTGACCACGGAGGAATTTC
>NW_023242830.1:256-658 GCF_002007445.2 Ailuropoda melanoleuca
TCTCAGCCTGAGGTCTCAGGTGGTGTGCAGGTGTGCAGGGGGTCCTTGTGCCTGTCCGGCCGCTCTTTACCGAAGACTGGAGCTCCCCGCCGCCGCTCAGGACGGCTCTGCAGCCCCCACTGCTCTGCCGCTCAGAGCGTAGGAACAAGCCCTGAGCCATCCCAAGCTGCTCTTCCACAGACTCTTCTAATTTTTTTAAGGATTTTATCTATCTATCTATCTATCTATCTATCTATCTATCTATCATCTATCTATCTATCTCTCTATCTAAGAGAGAGAGAGCACATGCCAGAGTGAGTGTGTGTGTGTGCAAGTGTGGGGAAGGGCAGAGGGACAGAGAGAATCTTTTGCAGACTCCATGCTAAGGACGGAGCCCAGTGTGGGGCTTGATCTCACGACCCT
>NW_023242831.1:0-1490 GCF_002007445.2 Ailuropoda melanoleuca
CCCTCCCTTTGAAGGTCACTGTGTCAGTGATGGGATTCCCATCATTACCTTGCCTCCTTCTTTCCTACACTTCTCTTTGTAGTCCCTCTGTGCTTTATTGTGCAGAAGCTCTTCAGTCAGCCTTCAGTTCCTTTTTGAGAGGAATTGCTGTATATGTGGGTACAGATCCCGTGTGTCTATGGGAGGAGGTGAGTTCAGGATCTTAGACTGCCCTCCTATATCTTCTTTGGTGAGGTGTCTATTTATATTTTTTACCCATTTTTAAATTTTTATTTTCTTAATTTTGAGTTCTAAGTGTTCTTTCTATATTTTGGATAATAATCCTTAATCAGATGTGTTTTGTAAATATTTTCTCCCAGTCGGTGGCTTATCTTTTCATTCTCTTAATAGCTTCGTTTTCACAGCAGTTTTTAATTTTAATGAATTCCAATTTAATTTTTTCTTTCATGGATCATGTTTTTGATGTTGTATCTAAAAACTCATCACTCACCAGAATTACCTACATTATTTTCTATGTTATCTTATAGTAATTTATATTTTTGTGTTTTACATTCAGCTCTTTGATCCATTTCAAGTTAAATATTGTGACGGGGGTAGATGTGTGTCTAGATTTAAATGCATTTCTTTGCATTTAGATGTCCAGTTGTTTCTGTATCATTTGTTAAAAAGACTATTCTTTCTCCACTGAGTTGCCTTTGCTCCTTTATCAAAGACAAGTTGATTTCAAATGGGTCTATTTCTAGACTCTCTTTTCTGTTACATTAATCTATTTGTCTTTCCTTTCACAATTACCACACTATCTTGATAACTGTAGCTTTGTACTAAGTCTTAAGGTTGAGTAGTGTCACTCTTCTGTTCTCCTTCAATACTGTGTTAACTATCCCGGGTCTTTTACTCTCCATATAAACTTAAGAATCAGTTCTGTCAGTACAGTTGACCATTGAACAACATGGGTTTGAACTTCATGGGTCCAGTTACATATGAACTTTTTATAGTACAGTAATGTAAATGTATTTTCTCTTTCTTATGATTTTCTTAATAACATTTTCTTTTCTCTAGCTTACTTTATTGTAAGGATACAATATATAATACATATAACGTACAAAATATGTGTGCATTGACTATTTTATCACTAAGGCTCTGGTCAACAGTAGGCTATTAGTAGTTAAATTTGGGGGGTGTTAAAAGTTTTACATGGATTATTGACTGCATGGAGGTCAGTACTCCTAACCCCTGCATTGTTCACAGATTACTTGTATCCACAAAATAACTTGCTGTGATATTGACTGAGTTTGCATTGAGTCTCTAGATAAAGTTGGGAAGAACTGACATCTTAACAATATTTAGTCTTCCTCTTCATTTACATGGAATATCTCTCCATTAATCTAGGTTTTTTTTATTTCTTTCATCAGAGTTTTCTTTTTTTTTTTTAAAGATTTTTATTTATTTGACAGAGATAGAGACAGCCAGCGAGAGAGGGAACACAAGCA
>NW_023242832.1:0-1490 GCF_002007445.2 Ailuropoda melanoleuca
CTCTCGCTGGCTGTCTCTATCTCTGTCAAATAAATAAATAAAATCTTTAAAAAAAAAAAAAAAGAATACAGGGTGAAGTTGAACTCTACTACATCTTCCAATTTACTAGATTTTGTCAAAGTTGGTCTCCATAGTGCATTGACTGGCTGTTTTTAACATTCTAGGAATGTATTGGACCCTGAAAAATCCTGAGATTCTTTTTTGAGGTATAGAGCTTAATTTTATATCTTATTATCACTAATGCTTCACTGGTTGTAGAGTGGGGTAGAGAGGAAACAACAGTGATTGCTAAATTATTATCCACCCGTCATTTATCTTTTTGATATCACCTAATTATCTCATCAACTCTGGAAGGTAATCAGGATATCAGAAAAGATCGATCTTAAAACAAACAAACAAAAAAAGGCAAAGCCATCCAAGGTGATCAGTCAAGATTATACATGGAAAAATGAACAAAACAAATCTACACATATGGATATACATCTTCACTGTATAAAATAATAATAGTATGTCATTTATATAGGTAAAAAGCACAACATAGAACCATCATCTCAGTCAATCAAAGTTAGTAGGTGTCTATTGTACTTTTAACACTGCAGAGTTTTGTGTTTCTATAAATCTTTCTAGAGAAAGATAATAATTAATCTAAGTATTTATCAATTTAATGGATTTATGCTAAATATGTAAAGAATAGGAAATTATTTTTAACTTCAAAACCATAAAAAATCAATTTAGTGGGTCACTCTCAGCATTTTTGAAGAAGTAAATAAAAACAAATCAGATTGTAAAACACATACCAGTAAATACTGTTTTTTAAAACACTTATGTTAGAATTGCCATGAAGGGGAAGCTTTACAGATTTGAAAACATTAAGTTTAAACATTTCTCCAGAGGAGTAGGTATCCGAAACTAAGTCAAACACAAATAAGAAAATTAGGAAAAAACTTAAGCATTTGTGAGAGACTTAAGCATTGTGTGAGAGAGGTGAATTTCATAAATTGATAAGAAAATAATAAATTACTAAGTAAAAATGGGCAAAGAATATAAACATCATTCACAGAAGAAAGTACAATTAAATTTCAGTTGCACAAATGAAAATATTCTAACCTCACTGATACATAATTTAAAACAATGAAAAATTAAACATCTATTTACTACTATATTTCTTTCATTCAAATTAAATAATTTTAGAAGTATATATATTCAGGAAAAAATATGGAGAAATAGAATCTCATAAATTACTTGAAATTGTTCAGAAGATTTTTGGTAGGTTATGATGTAAGAAAGAACATTAGGGTTTGACGCCAACGGCCAAGAAAGAATTCTTGAGATGTCTTTGGTGCAAAAAGGTGATTTTATTAAACCACGGGGGTTGGGGGGGGGACAGGACCCGTGGGCAGAAAGAGCTGCTGCTCTGATGTTGTGAGGAATGGCCTATTTTATACCCTCAAGTGGGGAGGGGGCTAGGGATAGCATAAGTCTCTAAGGAA
>NW_023242833.1:0-1490 GCF_002007445.2 Ailuropoda melanoleuca
CTCGCCTCCCTGGGATTGCAGCCCCTCGCAGGGTGTTGAGCCCATGCTCTGCCCCAGGCTGCTTTCTGAGAGGCCGGGGTGAGACACAGCTGGGTGGGCTCCGGCTGGCGCGTGTATGGACGCTCACTGTACCGTTCTCACCACTTCTGAGAACAGGTGAAAAGTTTGCTGCAGAGATAAACTCGGTGAGAAAGCACTTTACTCCCAGGCAGCAATGATTAGAGACGCCAAGTGCTGGTGAGCAGAACACCGGCACACGGAGTTCGGGGCGCTCTGCAGCGCCCGCCCTCCCTGCCCGCGGCTGCAGTGGGGTCGTGGGCCGAACTGGTGGAGAGTCGGCCGAGGTAAAGCTTAGCCCGGGTGCCTTCCCGCTGACGCCCCGCCATGCCCACGGGCCTGCTCCGTGTGGATTTGCGGGTGAGCCCCGCTGGTCCCTGGAGTGGAAAATCGGGGTGCCGGGGCTTTGTGAGTGCGCGGGCAGAGTGCTGGCGCGATGGGAATCCTGTAGATAAAGCAAATACCAGCCTTTGTGTGAGGAGGGCTGGCGTTCAGCTCGAGTGCAGCAGAATGCAGATTGCTGAGGACAGGCTTAGGCCGGCCTTGGAAACAATGCCGGAGAGCGGGGTGCTGACGGGAGGGGTCCGCCTGCGCGCCGCCCTTCCTGCCCCCTGGCCGGCTGCGCAGGGTCTGACAAAACGCTCCTGACAGCTCCTGACACGTTCACATGTCAGAGAGAGATGATCTCAGGGTCTGTGGCTCACGTTCCGCCAGACCCGGCACACACAGACACACAGAGACGCACACAGACACGCAGATGCAGACCACGCTGGTAAAGACACACACAGACCCAGACACGTGCAATCCTCTCCAGGGGCCGGCCCTGACATCCACGGCCCCCTCTCCTGGCCCGCTGGCCCTTCAGCCCTGCGCCCTTCCTGGGCCCTCCCTGCGCCCTCCCTGCGCCCTCCCCACACCCCAGGCATGCTCGCCCTTGGGAGCCCCTCCCGCATTGCCTCAGTTCTCCGAGCCTGTGGCAGCCCAGTCCCCGCAGGACACAGACTCCACATGGACAGCCTCTGTACCTCGCATGGGTGTGACAGGACCTCAGCAGACGTCTCGAAATAAGCAGAATTGTCTCTGGATTTGATTCCTTTCCTCGGCTTTAGCAGAGACGTCCTTTTCCTTTCTTTGATTTTTAGACATTATTTCTTTTTCTCTTTGACCTGCAATGGGGGTCCAGCCGACAGGACAGCCTGGGCTGAAGAGGATGTGCTGGGCTCCCGGACAGGGCCAGCCTGGGCCTGGCTGGAGTGGCCTGCGGGGACCGCCGTGACTGCGCAGCCCAGCAGTGGCTTGGCCCCTGAGTCTCTGTCCGCTCGCTGACAGGGTGGGTGATGGTGAAGGCTGCGGCCTGGCTGAGCCCCACAAGGTCTTGTGGTCACCTTCTTTTATTTATTTATTTATTTATTTATTTATTTATTTATTTATTT
>NW_023242834.1:0-1490 GCF_002007445.2 Ailuropoda melanoleuca
CTGATTTCATCTTGTTTTATTTTTCTCTCCCTTCCCCTATGATCCTCTGTTTTGTTTCTTAAATTCCACATGAGTGAAATCATATGATAATTGTCTTTCTCTGACAGATTTATTTCACTCAGCATAATGCTCTCTAGCTCCATCCACGTCATTGCAAATGGCAAGATTTCATTTTTTGATGGCTGTGTAGTATTCCATTTTACATGTATATATCACATCTTCTTTATTCATCTGTCGATGGACATCTGGGATCTTCCCATAGTTCAGCTGTTTTGGACACCGATGCTATAAACATTGGGGTGCAGGTGCCCCTTTGGATCACTGCATTTGTACCTTTGGGGTAAATACCCAGTAGTGCAATTGCCGGGTCATAGGGTAGCTCTATTTTCAACTCTTTGAGGAACCTTCATACTGTTTTCCAGAGTAAGCCTGTCTTTTTAAATACCAGTAAGGTATGAACACTGGTAACTCATGTGGGGGTAGGCCACGTCACCTCCCTGCAACAGAAAGAAATCTTCTTTCACTGCCGTGCCTTCCTGCCATTTTTTCTCATGTGGGTCGCAAATCCCCGCAGATCTGTTGGTGTGTAATCCCGAACTTGGCATTCTTGGTGCAGTGATTCTGAGTGAGGTACTTTCTTCTGTGCTACTTTCTCCCCTCTCCCCTCCTCTGGAACTTGAGCTTCTCTTCCCTTTGTTACATTTGTTCGTTCATTTGATGAAAAGAATAGTCTGGAGCTGGTGTGTGGCAAGTGGTGTGTTGGGTGCTGGGCCCCAGCACAAGGGGGCCTGTCCTGCCTTCCAGGTGGGCTCGGCTAATGTGTGTCTCGCTCTGTTGTGTGAGGTCCCTCCTCCCCCACGCCACGATGCACTCCGTGAGGACACAGACCATGTCTCGTTGCAAGGATCTGGCCTTAACATTTCAGCACACAGCAGGCAGCATATTCTTGGTGACCGTGGGCTGGGTTTGGGGGTGGCTGCGGAGGATTTTAAAGTTTCTCCTTTCCAGGCTATACGATGAGGTAACTGCCTTTCTTTTCAGGAGGGTGCGGTTAATATAAAACGTGATCATGTATGTGTCCACCCCCTTAGAAAGGCAGGTAACATCTCAGGGGAAGTTATCACCCACCTTCGTTTCCTGGTCCACGTTTCTGTTCTCATCATCTCTGAACCCACCTGTACCACTGGCTTCTGCCCACCCTGCTCTCTCCTTCCTTCCTCAGAGCCGGGGGAAGCATGAGTAGATAAATCCTCTGTGTGTTGGGGCACCTGGGTGACTCAGTCAGTTAAGCATCTGCCTTCGGCTCAGGTCATGGTCTCTGGGTCCTGGGATTGAGCCCCTCATTGGGCTTCCTGCTCTGTGGGGAGCCTGCTTCTCCCTCTCCTCTGCCCCTTCCCACCCCCTGTTCTCCCTGTCTCTTTCTCAATAAAATCTTTAAAAAAGAAAGAAAGAAAGAAAGAAAGAAAGAAAGAAAGAAAGAAAGAAAGAAA
>NW_023242835.1:0-1490 GCF_002007445.2 Ailuropoda melanoleuca
ATATATTTAATTTTATTTTGATATATATGAGTGTGTTTTATATATATATGTTTTATATATAATATAAATATATTATATATTATAATATAAATATGTGTTTTATATATAAATATATATAAGTTTTTCTTTCTTTAAAAATTTTTCAGATTTTAAAATTCTTAAAAATCTTTAAAATTTTGAGATGTAGTTTCTTCTAACAAACTGACCAAAAGAAACACAGGATATAGAGTATTGCTCTGTTCTGTTCACCTATTTATATCCCTTGTTTGTTGTTGTTGTAGTTGTTTTTTGTTATTTTTTTCTTGTCTCTTAATTTTTATTTTTTCAGTTACATTCTACCCTCTCTTTGTATTTACTTTTATTTTTGTACATATATAAGTTTTTCTTTCATTACAATTTTGGGATCTAATTTTCTAATGAGCAGACCAAAATAAACACAGGATTCATTGTATTGCTCTAACCTGTTCACCTGTCTGATTGTATTCTCTCTTTTTTTCCTTTCTTTTGTTTTTTTTTTTTAATATATTTTTGGCTTGGGGTCTCTTTTGATTTGTTTAGTGTATATGTCTCCGGTGTCATTTTGCCATTTTAGTATTTTGTTCTCCTATTCATCTATTCTCTGGACAGAATGACAAGATGGAAAAACTTTCCTCAAGAAAGAGAACAAGAGGTGGTACTGACTGCCAGGGACCTAATCAATATAGACATTAGTAAGATGTCAGAACTAAAGTTCAGAATAATGATTATAAAGACACTAGCTGGGCTTGAAAAAAGCATAGAAAATGCTAGAGGATCCCTTTCTGAAGAAATAAAAGAAGTAAAATCTAACCAAGTTGAAATCAAAAAAGGCTATTAATGAGATATAATAAAAAAAAATGAAGGCTCTAACTGCTAGGATAAATGAGACAGAAGAGAGAATTCATGACATAAAAGACAAAATGATGGAGAATAAAGAAACTGATAAAAAGAGAGATAAACAGCTACTGGATGATGAAGGGAGAATTCGAGAGCTAAGTGACAACACTAAGTGAAACAATATTAGAATAATTGAGATTCCTGAAGAAGAGGAAAGAGGGAGGAGGCAGAAGGCATGTTGGAGCAAATTATAGTGGAGAACATCCCTAATCTGGGGAAAGAAGTAGTCATCCAAGTCCAGGGGGCACAGAAAACCCTCCTCAAAATCAGTAAAAATAGGTCAACATGCTGACATATAATAGTGAAACTTGTAAATCTCAGAGACAAAGAGAAAATCCTGAAAGCAGCTTGGGACAAGAAGTCCATAACCTACAATGGTAGAAACATTAGAATGGAAGTAGACCTAGCCACAGAGACCTGCAGGCCAGACAGGACTGGCATGATATATTCAGGGTGCTAAAAGCCAAGAATACTTTATCCAGTGAGAATTTCTATTCAGAATAGAAGGCAAAGACCCCCTCAAAAAGGAGAATTACAGACCGATTTCTCTAATGAATATGGATGCCAAAATCCTC
>NW_023242836.1:0-2662 GCF_002007445.2 Ailuropoda melanoleuca
TTGGGGAAAATTAAAATGCCACAGAGCTCATCGTGCTTACTAACATTCAACCAATTCTCTTGAATAAATGCACCCCCCCCCCCAGGCCAGCAAGACTTTGGTTAATTTCTAAAGTTCTTAAAAAGTTGATTCGGACAGTTTGGGCCAATTTTTAAATTTGCTTTTATGGAGGAGTAAACTTACAAAGAATTCCTTACTCCACCATTTTCATGACATAATTCTAATAATAGTTATTTAAAGTCTGTATTTTATATTTCCAGTTAGCAATTTTAAAAAGCCTACAAATTCTTAACCACTCCTGTTTTTGAGAGGCAGGATCTATCTCTTTGCTCCTTGAATCTGCACAGCTTTTATATTTACTTGAGCCAAAAAGTGCATGTAAATGATGCCATGTAATTTCCAATGATGTGTTATAAAAGGCCTTACAGCTTCTGCCTGACTCTTTGGGGATGATTATACTTAGGGGAACCAGTTCCTATATAAGAACTCCAACTACACTGAGACCACAATGCTAGAGAGGCTATGCACTTTTGCTTCCATTTAGCCCAAGCTGAGTTCCCAGCCAACAATCAGCATCAACTGCCAGACATGTGAAGAGTCCCCTTGGATATACAGCCCAGTAAAGCCTGCAGATGGCTACAGCCCTAACCAACATCTAACTACAACTTTGTGAAAGACCCCACATAAAAACTGCCAACCTATTCCCAATTTCTTGATATTCAAAACCATCAATATGTTTGACAACACCAAGTTTTGGGATACCATGTTATGCAAAAGTAACTATCACACTATGATAGCTAGATCATTTGTAGACCTGTTTTTATTGTCTATTTTTTTCTCTTGTTTTTCATTTTGGTCATGTTTGCAACATGCTGTGCAATTTTTTATTGGAAGATATGCATTGAGGAGACAAAATGGTGGTGGAGTAGGAAGCCCCTAGGCCCACCTGATCCCACAAATACAACTAGATAACTATCAGATCATCCTAAATACCTCAGAAATTGACTTGAAGACTGACAGAACAAATTCCACAACTAAAAATAGAAAAGAGGGCACAGAGAAGAAGGTAGGAAGTATGGAGACACAATCTGGGAGAGAGACAGTTGTGGCCACATGGTGGGGAGGGAGTGTCAGTTTCAAGAGAAGGATGAGAGACAGACTAACACACAGGGGTGAGCACATAGGAAAGACGATTCCTCATAGCAACTGGTTTGGAAAGCAAGAGGGGCCAAATTCTGTGAATTCCTGCAACCCATGAGGATTAAAGCCTGGAGTTTTAAAGTTTAGTGGACTTGGCTCAGGGACAGCCTGGAGGGCACTGAGGGAAGTTTACAGCAATACCTCAAGAAGCAAGAAAAATCTCAAACAAACCACTTAATCTTACAACTAAAGGAGCTAGGGAAAAAATACAACAAATGAAACCCATAACAAGCAGAAGGAAGAAATAATAATAATTAGAGCAGAAATAAATGAAATAGAAACTTAAAAAAAAAATTAGGACAGATAAATGAAACCAAGAGCTGGTTCTTTGAAAAGATCAAAAAATTCATAAACCTTTAGCCAGACTCATCAAAAAAACAGGGAAAGGACTCAAATAAATAAAATTACAAATGAAAGAAGAGGGATAACAACCAAAACCACAACTATCCAAACAATTCTAAGAGAATATCATGAAAAACTATATGCCAACAAATTGGACAACCTTGAAGGAATGGATAAATTCCTAGAAACATATAACCCACCAAAACTGAAGCAAGAAGAAAGAGAAAATTTAAACAGACCAGCAAAAAGAGTGCATCAGTAACTTAAAAAACTCCCAAGGAACAAAAGTCCAGTACCAGACGGCTTTACAGGCAAATTCTACCAAACATTTAAAGAAGAGCTAACGCTTATTCTTCTCAAACTATTCCAAAAAATAGAAGAGGAAGGAAAACTTCCAAATTCATTCTATGAGGCCAGCATTACCCTGATACAGAACTGATAAAGACACCTGAGAAAAAGAGAACTACAGGCCAATTGCTGATGAATATAGATGCAAAAATCCTCAACAAAATATAGCAAACGCAATCCAGCAATACACTAAGAAAACATTTGCCACAATCAAGTGGGGTTTATTACTGGGTTGCAAGGTGGTTCAATATTTGCAAATCAACCAATGTGATATATTATATCAATAAGACAAAGGATAAGAACCATATGATCTTTCAATAGATGCAGAAAAAGCATTTGACAAAGTACAACATGCATTCATGATAAAAACCCTCAACAAGGTAGGTTTAGAGGGAACATACCTCAACATAATGAAAAACTCAGAGCTAACATCATTCTCAATGAGTAAAACCTGGCAGCTTTCCCCCAAGGTCAGGAACAAGAAAACACTGTCCACTCTCACCACTTTTATTCCACGTGGCCCTGGAACTCCTGGCCACAGCAATTAGACAACAAAAAGAAATAAAAGGCATCCAAATTGATAAGGAAGACGTAAAACTTTGACTATTTGGAGATGACATGAACCCTATATAGAAAATGCTGAAGACTCCACCAAAAAACTACTAGAACTGATAAATGAATCCATTAAAGTCACAAGAAACAAAATCAATGTGCAGATATCTCCTGCATTTCTATACACTAATAATGAAGCAGCAGAAAGGGAATTTTTTTT
>NW_023242837.1:0-5284 GCF_002007445.2 Ailuropoda melanoleuca
TGTGTGTGTGTGTGTGTGTGTTTCCCTACTTGAATTCATTGAACTTCTAGAATCTGAGGCTCGATGTCATTCATTGTTTTGAGAAAATTCTCAAAATATCTCTTGAAATTTCACTCTTGCATCACTCTCTCCTTTCTTGCTATTGTTCCCCAAATTAACTATTTTGGTTTTTCGTTATGCTTCATTTATCTATTATGTTCTTTTCTAAATTTTTTTTGCATGCTTTGGTGAAAACTTTCATATTTTTCATTTTCCACTTTTATCAATCCTGTCTTCAGCTATGCCAAATTCTGTTAAATCTGACAATTGTATTCTTAATTTCATGCATTGTAATTTTTCTTTTTTTTCCAAGATTTAGTTACTTATTTGAGGGAGAGAGAGAGCACAAGTAGGAGAGGCACAGAGAGAGGGAAAGAGAAATTCCAGCAGAGATGTGGGACTTGATCTCACAACCCCAAAATCATGACCTGAGCCCAAACCAAGAGTCTGATGTCTAATCGACTGTGCCACCCAGGTGCCCCTCACTGTATTTTGTCATTTGATTGTCTTTTCTCAGACTCCAATACTTGGAGAAATTACTCATTATTATCCTGAATGATTATCAAGATACTTAAAAGGCTTTGATTAAATCAGTTTCGAGATCACTTATATATTTGTTTCTCCTGTTTTTATTCCTCTCCTAGGGTTTGGTCATTTCCTTTGTATAAAATGACTGACGGGACTAACTGGAAAATTCGGTTGGTGTTATCTTCTAACAGAGAGGTTTTTCCTTATCTTTGTGATAGGAAATTAGAATAGTTGAGTGTAAATTTAATATAATATGGCATTCAAGTAGTTTGAAACTGAACTTCTTTCCTTGTAAGAGCTAGCCAATCTCTGCTTTTGCACTTTCTTTGGTAATAGTGTTTCTAAGGTCCTCACTAGAAATATGTATGGTATCAGGGTCCCTCTTTGTCAGTCTCCTAAATACAAATTTTGTCACCCCGTTGTACAGAATTACTTAAATCTATACTTACCTTCTGGTGTCTTAATCATTTTGTTGGTTTGTTTATTTGACTCTAACTTTCTGCCATAACACTAGTAAGAAACCAGCAGATGCCTCAAAGTGAAAACTTATTGACAAAATTTCAAGCTCATCTAGAGGCATTTAGTTTTCACTGGGATTTGAGACCCCTCATGTCTGGACGAGTTTATAGCTCAGATTACCTGAAACAACTGTTGTTTGTTTGTTCATTTGTTTTAAAGTATCATGGCTTTTCTAACTTTCATTGGTAGATGAATTGGTTCCATAACATGTAACTCTGCCATTACTGTAAGTGGGAATTTGTATATGCAAATTACCATACATGGAAAATAGGCATACTTTTATGTTAATTATCAAGAAGAGGCCTACTTGCCTGATTGTAAAATTATTGAAGGAAGTCTTATTGTAAATACAGCCTAATAAAATTTGAAACAGGCTAATATTTTAAAAGCAAAATGTTATGAGCATCTCCAAAAAATCACACAGCTCTTAATATTCACGAAGTCAACTAGAAGTTGGGTTTTCTGACTCCAGACCCAGGCTCTTAACTACTCAAACAGTTTGATAACCCAAGTTCAAGTTTACAAAATATTTTCTGTAGACTTCATGGTTAATTGTGCAGCTTTTCTTTTCTATCTAGGAAACCATAGCAATATTCCCTGGTTGATAGTATGAAAAGTCAATGTTCCAGTATTGTTATATATGTGTATATGACAGCATAACATTTCAGTGGCCTACTTACTGAAAAGCAACTGAAGAAATAATATTTCTTCAACAATTTTTACATCAATTTGCTTTTACCTTTTCTTTTTGCATGAACTATGTAGTTTTAGTCCTGTAGCCAAACTGTTAAATCTCTATCTTTATGAATGAAAACTTAAAAACTGATTTGGAGCCAAATTCACTAACACACACACACACACACACACACACACACACACACAGAGGAATACCATAAAGCGCATTCCTGGCCAATCTTCAGCTATTTCTAAGTCTCATACATTCCCGCATCCCACCAGCACAGCCACTTCAGGAAATCATGTCTGTGATGAGTTATGTCATGGATCTGTGACCTGGAAATTATATATAATACATAATTTTACTTTTCATTACTGTGTTCCAGAATCTATTATCAATTACCCTCAGATTGTAAAAACAGGTGTCAAAATCCAAACTATACAAGACATTTAATAAGAAAAGTCATACAATATATGGGAATAATTTACTTCTAAGCAAAACTTTCATAGAAAATAAATTCTTTCCCATAGTAGGGATACCTTTCTGTTTCATGTGGAAAAGACTTTGAAAGCTAAAGCCTGGGGAAAAAGAATAACTTATTATGCAATATGTCTTTTGTTTTTTATATATTATTGAACATTAAAAAAACTTTCTTGTAGATGTTTATTGAAGGAATATTTTTCTCTCTTCTCTTCATATTATATAGAATGTCAATTATATAGTATGTCAATTACATACATTATATAGTATCTCAATTTCTCTTTTGTTTTTAAATATATAAAAATAACCAAATCTCTTATTTCAAATAGTCTCTACAAGTATATGGAGTGAGTATAACAGAGAACAAATTTGCCTTTATGAGCATGATATATTTATCTCAGATGTATAACTATATAAAAACTGTCAATTCACTAAAATGAAAAAAAATGAGCACAAGAGATAGCAAAACTTTTTAAGCAGTCACGATTTCTTCTAAATCATTTGGACAATTTTATTTTTATTGTCTTTTAAACTGATGTAGATTTTTATTGAGATTAAATTTTAATTCATTCTTGCTGTTTAGAGGAAGCATCTCCTTTAGAAAAAACTAAGCTGAAATATCTTGAAGAACATAATTAACTAAAACCCTTTAAAAAACTGAAAATTAGAAGTCAAAAACACTTAAAAAAAACCTTTAAATATATATCATTGCATGAAATAATGATCAAATGCAGAAAACCTTATAAGCAACTGTCTGTGTTTTATAAAGTATAGATTTGCAATCAAAATGCAGTATCATTCAGCCATTTATTAACTAGTTATTAACACCAGGACACTGCTAGCATTTTAATGAAGAACAACTATCAAATGCTCATTTAACTTTCTGACTCTTTCTGTGATTGGTTATTATACTAACTGTAACATTATTCAGTTTGAAAATATCTACTGCTTACATATCTTTCTTATGGAAACTATTCCCATTTTAAGGAAACAACACACGATTGTACTCCCCCTGGGTTAGAACGAACCCTGTGCTATAATATACCCATATTGAAGCCCGTTTTCCTTTTTTTCTTACCAGGCCTTTATATTTCTATGCTAGGTAATGTATCTATGTTTTTTAATCACCAAATGTAAGCTGCACTTTAACATTATTAATGAAACCGTTTAATATTAACGAATTTAGAGGATGCAGAACAAAAAGTTCTTTTAAATATTTGAAACAGCAAGTTAGATAATTAGTTCTCATTGAAGCCATTAATTTTCACAGTACTATTAGAACACTTACCAAACGCTTTTGATTACATTTTATATACTTGCTTATTTAAGTGATTCTTAATTACAAAATGACATGGGAAAATTATTCCAGTTATAGTTTTTCCCTCTCCAGTGCCTTGATTGAATAAATTTCCTTATCACATAAGGACTATAATTAATATTAGAACCTTTTTTATTTTAAAGGATATTTGACCATTTTATTTTATTGTGATATATATGTGTATAAATATATGTATATACACATACATACATACATCCACATATATATGTATACATACATCCACACATACATATTTTTGTGAAAGAAGTTTTCATTAAAATAGCTAATGCAATCTTAATTGTGTTTATTGTTTCGCTTGGTATTTACTAAGAACACCTTCGTAATCTAAACAGGACAGAAACCTGTAACATTTAGATCAAATTGTTTCCTACGGAGAGTGGAGACTCAGGAAGGAAATCTAACAGGTGTCTAGTTCTCTAAGCAAATAGAACTAATGAGGCAAATTTTCATTTTGCAGAGAATAAAAGGAAAGAGTAAGACACACAGCATCAATTAAGAAATATATGATAAGCCATCTGGCTTGATGATGTAAATAGATAATAAGTTCCATATGCAGTTAGAATTGGCACCATTGCAAGAATATTAAATGAGCACCAAATCCACTTAAACATCTGCCAGGGCTCTCATGTAGGTAAAGCAGACTTACCTAGCTGATAATTAATCTTATTGACCAGTGCATCCTCCATTCACAAAGCGAACATCACGGGAATCTGATAAACTGGATCATACTGTGACCAAGACAATGATTAGGCCAAATGTAAGGGATACAGTGGGTCTCTAGAAGTAAGTGACCCTGAACTGAAAGGGCACAATATGCAGAAAGCAATACGCCCAGGTTGTAAGAAAGTGTTTTCTAGAATTTAAAGAAACAGTGTGCCAGTTTTCACGTGCAGATACCTAAAAGGGAAAATAGAATCAAAGAATCTGGAAGTCCACAAGTATGTAATGCTGACTTGCCAATCACATATTGTACTGATTCACTGATTTATTTAACAAAGGCTGTTTATTTCCTTCTAGATGTTAGGCACCATTTTTTTCTGAGGGGAAATTTTTTTAAAAAAAAGGAGAAAGCAGTGCTTAAATAAACCAATGTATTTTTGCAGAAAGTTTTCCAGTAAGTTCAGATTTTTATTTAATATATACGATGGAAAAAAAGTTAAGGTACCCCTGAGAAAATGTATTGAATCACAAGAAAAACATTAAGAGGAATTTAATTACCCACATTTTACATTCAAAATAAAAATATATATACACTGGAAAGGACAACGCTCACTTCTGTTTCACCTAATAAAATGCAACCCTAGAGAACAATGTGGTAAATTGTGCTTTTGTAGCAGCCGTTCCCCAGTTTGACGTGCTCAACAGTGCACTTGAGATGTGTTTCATTAAGAGACAGGAAATATTTGAAATTAGAGCCATGATTATGGTTATCTGATGATATTGCCACTATTTTCTTAGCAAACAATAACATGCTGGTTGATATGATTGCAGTTGCCTATATTTCTTCTAGGCAAAGTAAGTTCTTGTGTAATTAGCATGGCTATTGATGTTACATATACTTGTTTATTAGACATGTGAAATGAGTGGTATATATGGATAATATCTTTATTTTCACCCACATATTCATTCATTAAACAAACATTGTCAAGCACCTACTTTTTCTAGACTCTGGTGGATCACTTGTAAAATGTCAGAGAAGTACT
>NW_023242839.1:0-1490 GCF_002007445.2 Ailuropoda melanoleuca
TATGGTGGTGTTTATAACATTTCTAGATGTAAAATGTATGATAAAAATATAAAGGACACAAGATAACAAATGAATTACATTGTTCTCACATTTTATGTAAAATAGCGCAATATGAACCATGCACACTGTGCTGAGTTAAAGAATGGCTATTGTAACCCGCAGGGCAATCACTGCAAAGTAAGAAAGAGGCACTGCTAGAAAGACCGTAAAGGAATCCAAATAAAGTCATGAAAAGTACTGAGTTAACCCAAAAGAAGACAGGGAAGGACAAACAGAAGAATAAAAGAAGAAACGGGCAATGGAGAACAAACAGCAAAATGGCGGACCTAACACAACCAGACGAATAACCGCATTTAGTGTAAACGGAGCAAAGGCTCCAATTAAATGGCATATGTTTGTCAGGGTGAAGAAGAAAGCTGTCCACAAGAAATGCACTTTAACTCTGAAGACATCAAAAATAAAAGAGTTATCAAGAGAGCTGCTGTGGCTCTGTTAGCATCAGGGCAGGTAGACTTCAGGACAAGGAGTATTGCCAGAGACAATAAGGGACATTTCATAGTGATAAAATAACCAAACAGGAGGTCACACCAATCCTAAATGTGGACACATCTCCCAACGGCATTTCAGCATCTGTGAAGCACAAACCGACAGAAGGAGAGGGAGAAATACAGAATTCCACGATCACGTTGGGAGGTTTCGATACCCTATGGCAGGAAGTGATGGGACAAGTAAACGACTAAAAAATTAGAAAATGAACAAGGAAGTCACAGAACAAGAGACAATGTTTGCAGTATGTATGTCTGGCAAAGAAGTTGTGTCCAGAATATACAAAGAACTCTTGAAAACACCAGACCATGCGGTGAAAAGTAGGCAAATGACTTGAGCGGATATTTCAAAGCAGAAGTTATATGAAGACCAAACAACCCATTAAAAGGGTGGCTACACGGTTGTGTACATTTTTCAAAGCTTGCACTTAAAATGTATCCTTAAGATCTGTGCATTTCACCGTATATAAGTTTTACCTTGATAAAAATGGTGCAGGAGGGCAAAGAAGAGAAGGACCTAGGTTTGAACCCCATCGCGGCCACGTGGTCTTGGTGGCTTTGGGCAAGTTACTGAAGTTCTCAGAGCCCCAGTGTCTTGATATATAAATGGGATGAGGATGGACCTTTCACGGGGCTGCTGTGAACATTCAATGTAACACCATAAAGAGGTGACCCAGGTGGTCCATACGAGGCGAGGCGCTCTATTACACAGCTTAGTGGTCTTTACTCCCCACCCACCTTCCGCCCCTCCCATCGCCCAGCTCTTCGAAATTCTCTCTCCACGGATTCCTGCAGAGCACAAGCAGCGGGGGAAAGGAGAGGGGGAAATGTCCTGACCCTTGCCACAGCCAGGGCGGCCACGTGGCTAAGAGAATGAAATCCCATTGCCATCACGTCCTCACTCTGGCTGTCAACACGGTGTGGGAAAGGAACCATTCCTACGGG
>NW_023242840.1:0-1491 GCF_002007445.2 Ailuropoda melanoleuca
GATAGTAGAACTTAATAAAACGTCTATGTTTATATATATATGTATATATATGTGTATATATGTATATATTATTAAGATTAATATGTTAAGCACAAATATAGATACAAAATGATAGAAATTTAAAAGTAGAGCTAACAGTCTTTTAAAATAAAAAATATAATGTTTCATAATAAATAAGCATTTTCAACTGTGATTACAAATTACAATTTCAGTTTATTTTTATAAATCAAAATAATACGTTTCAGAGAACAAAATGGCCATATCTTTACAAATATCTATAAGAAGTTACAATGGTTTACACAAAAATTCTTAATTAAATTGTTATTTGAATAAAAGATGATAGCATTCTTGGTTTCAAAATTTGTGATTCACTGATATATTTTCTTTATATGTTCTAAAGGAAATAACCCCTGCATTGTTCAAGGGTCAACTATATTTTGTTTGGTATATGTTTGTTTATTTGTTTTGATATATGTACCATATACATATGGATATGTACATATACCTATGGATATGTGCCATATATACATAAGTATGTGTCAGAATAGAAATCAGAAGTTGAGAACATGGAGATAAAACCTCTTCCCCAGTCTCTCTATATAAGCACTTGCTATTTTATTCCTACTGGAGACAAGTTCGTTTTGACTCATTTCCAATAAAATAGGTTGCCACAATTATGGGGGAAAAAAAAACACTGGTGATGTCCAGTATTCAATTTGAGTATATGAAGAATAGACCCAGATAAGTCATTTATAGTTTATCTTCTTAGCTGTTATATAATTGGTTTGTATTTTTATTAGACTATTCTAAAATAATCTCAAATCAACTTGAGGGCTTTTTCAGTGATCGTACCATAATGGAGTGTGGGATGACAAATGGATTTTAAGATATTTAAGCAGGAAAACTGGTCACTAAGTTTTAATGTTTTAGCTTTTACAGTGGGAAAAGTAGTAGTTAGGTAAGGAACTAAACACTGTTCTGTGGAAATATGTAATGGGATATTTGGGGTCTGACAAAGGCCTAGAGCTTAGATACTATCTGAGGGTAAATACAAGCAGCAGACCTCCCTGGGGAGACTCTCTGGGAAATCTCTGAGACTGAAATACTATTTCCTTCCCATAAAGATGAAAAATTATTAAAATATACTTTATTGACTGAAGGAGCAAAGCATGCATGAGGGAAAATGAAAGAAAAAGAAACAGCCAGTCTGCTCTCCTCTCCTTTCCCAAGAGACTTTTTCTGAGGTGGAAAAAATGGGAGTCAAGTAGCCTAGATCAGGACTAGGGGACTGAGTCCCCCCTAGAGGGGACTTTAATTTACATCAATTTTAAGTTGCATCTTTTCCGAGGGGGAAAGTCTTCTACTGCTGGAGAAGGGACTAGGCAGAAAAGGAAGAGGGAATGGCAACTAACTTTTATCTGTCTTCTCATTTTGTTCACACACCAAAGAGATGGAATCATTTCCTCTGCCATTGTTCGAAGTGTTACTTTG
>NW_023242841.1:0-1491 GCF_002007445.2 Ailuropoda melanoleuca
ATATTAGTCAATAACATCAGGTATATTTGTACTCTGCTTATAATGACTGAAACCTAGAAGTAGCTTTGGGATACAGAAATGACCTGGCAGGTAGGATGAATCCCAAAAACATGTTTCAGTCTGTAGTGACACAGATTGAAAAGATTTAGAGAAACTTAGTCCCATGACTACATCTACTGATCCACTGTATGAAACCATAGTTGTTAATTTCCTTTTTCCCTAGATCCACACCTAAAATCAAATTACAAATGAGCTCATCATCTACTTGCTTCACTGAGGATGTATTAGGACTTACATGACATTGTTCAGTAACTAGCCTGAGATTTCTACAATAAATACATACCAAGGGGCATGAACAGGCTTGTGCCCTTGATATTACATTCATTTGTTGTTCTATTCATTGAGTGAAAATTTGTTGATTACCTACTATGTGCCACACACTAGGGACCAGAGGAAACAATTTCTAGAACATAACCCTAAAATAGCTCACAGGCCTTTGAGAAAGGGAGACATATAATTAAATTATTATAGTAAGTCAGAAATATAGTGTGCAGTTGTTTGCTGTAAGATTAAATGACATGCAAATGTAATAATAGATAACATTTATTGGGTGCTTACTTTGATATTCCAGTACCCATGCCAAGTGCTTTATATTCATTATCTCATCCAATATTTACAAAAATATTGAGCTAAGTACTGTTATTGTCAACATATGACAGTTTTAGAGAGATGAAGTTCTTGTCTAATGGCTCATAGTTGTGAAGTTGTAAAGCAAAGATGAGAACTCAGTTGTGTTCCAGAGAACATTTTCATAACCATGGTCTGTCCTGCCTCTTTGCTCTGGGAGTACAGAAGAATATCTAAACCTCTCTGAGCCATGGAAGATTTAATAGAAGTTACTATTGAACTGGATCTTGAAAGATGGGTGGAAGTTGTCCAGGTGGTAGAAAAGAATGCAAGAATGTAGGCAGGCTGAAAGATATGAAGGAACATAGCTTACTCAGAAATGGAAGGTAGGACATATATCAGGGAATGGCCGTGTACGAGACTACTTTGAGGGCAAATGCTCAAGGACCTAGTAAGTCATGCATTATCTTAAACACAGCAAGGGACCTCAGAGATTTTTTGAGCAGGAAAGTAACGCAAAATGAGATAGACTTTCCATTTTGTTAGATCACTCTGACAAAAATACATATGCTGGGATGAGGTGGGTGGTATGCAGAGAGCTGCAACATTTAGAGAGAGGAAAACCAGTTTATAACTAGAGTTGTCCAAGCAAACAGTGATTTGGATTTGATCTTAGGAGGTGGGAGTAGAGCTAGGGAGAAGAATGTTGAAAAGGTATATTTAAAAGATAGACTTGCCATTAGTTTGCAGTTAATCAGATATGAGAAATGAAATTGAGTATAAAGGCAAGACTGACTTTCAGGTTCCTGGCTCAAAGAATTGGGTGAAATACCATGCTCTGAGGTGAGACAGGGAAAACAGGAG
>NW_023242842.1:0-1491 GCF_002007445.2 Ailuropoda melanoleuca
AGCGGGCGGCCGGGCAGGGGCTCACCTTGATGTTGCAGGCCACGGCCTTGCCGTCCTCACCCTTGTACATGAGCTTCATGCCGCGCAGGGCGCTCATGGCCTGGATGAAGCCCACGTACTCGCGGTACTGCACGTACGCCTCGAAGTTCAAGTGTCCCCCGAAACTGAACGTGTGGAAGTTGCGGCCGGTCATCTCCTCCCGGTAGGGGTCCAGCATGGGGATGTCCACGTTGCGGATCTCCCCGAACTTCTCGAACACCTTGACCAGAACCTCCTCGCTGGGCTTCTCGGAGCCCGACTCCTTGAGGGCGAACCACTTGCAGGGCAGCCCCTCCAGGTGGATGGTGTCCGGCCGCTCCCCCGGGAGCGTCTCGTTCATGTCCTTGGCGTCGCGGAAGAAGGAGTCCCAGTCGTGGCGGGTGGGGAAATCGATCTTGAACTCGGCGGCGCGCACCTTGAGGATGTCGGAGAAGCCGCTGAGCTTGATGGTCTTGCCATCCAGGCAGGCCAGGAAGGACTTGACCAGGCTCTTGTTCTCCACCTCGCCCTCAAAGCGGATGAAGTCCATGGTGCTCTTGGAGATGCGCAGCGTGGAGAACTGGTGGTTGTGCACCATGCCCTTCAGCCGTTCCATCACCTCCCAGTTGGAGATGGACTTCCCAGGCTGCTTCAGCTGCGGGAGCGCCACGCTGATGGTCATTTTCGTGATGGGCTTCAAGTACAGGCCGTACGGGGGGCAGAGCTCCACCGCCTCAGACGTGTCGTGCACTATGGTAGCCGCTGCCATAGCCGGGACCTCGGGCCTGGAACACAAACACGGACGGTCAGGGTGGGCGCCGCACAGCAGTGTCCGCGTGCGGCAGGCCCGAACCGCAGCCCCGCGGAGCAGAAACGAGTGTGCCCATCTGCCGTGCCACTGCAACGGTCTCTAGCTCGTTGAACCCCACCATCTCCTGAAGTCAGGTTTTGTGGCGGATTTTTTTGGATCAAAGAGAAAACAAACTGGGCTGATGAAAACTTTTACGAGGAGCCTTGCGCCCGTGTCTGTGGATGCGGAGCCGCACCCAATGCCCAGCAGCAGGGCTCCCGGGGCCGCAGAGCGAGCACCGCCGGCAGCTCCCACTCCCATGCAGGGAGGAGAGGCCCAGCTCCCCGGGAGGCTGCCGGCTAGAAGCCTCTGGACAGGAAGGAGCTCAGCTCCAGACGCAGGGAGGGCTCATGGGGAAGGCGGCCCTAAGGAAACAGGAAGGAAGTTTCTGGCCAAAATGTCAGCTTGAACAAGTCCGCTTCACGCTCATCTGTCCTCTACATCCGCGGTAAAGTACAAGAAAAAAAAGTAGAAGGGCCCTTGTGAAGTTGGGGCTCCCCGTCTGCACCTGTCCTCCTCCGCCTTCTCTAAAGCAAGACTCTCCTACTGGTCTGACAAGTGTGCACTTCCGGAAAGCCGAGCTCCAGTGCAGGAACCCAAACAATACAGTGGCTGCCTCCCCC
>NW_023242843.1:0-225 GCF_002007445.2 Ailuropoda melanoleuca
TATGGCCTGGATCCTCCCGAGGCCCCTACACCCAATGTGGAATGGGGGTCCCCAGTGAAAAGGCTGCTGTTGCCTGAGGCGTTTTCCTGGATGCTCTGCTTTATTACAAATGAGAAGGGCACTGAGTGCTCGAAAATCCTGAACCTTTTCATTCATGCTCCCTTACTCACGAGAGATGATGATCGTTGATATTTCCCTGGACTGTGTGGTGTCTCAGAGACCACT
>NW_023242843.1:623-728 GCF_002007445.2 Ailuropoda melanoleuca
CGAAAAGGGTGCTGTTCGCTGGAGGTGTTTTCCGGGACGCTCTGCATTATTACCAATGAGAACGGCGCTGAGTGCTCGAAAATCCTGAACCTTTTCATTCATGCT
>NW_023242844.1:0-1491 GCF_002007445.2 Ailuropoda melanoleuca
GCAAAATAGGTATTATCACCTTTTTCAAAATCTTTAAGTAACATGCTCAATCCTAAAACTGGCAAAGCTAGAATTTAAAACTAGGTCCATCTGACTCCCAAACCCATACAATTTACAATATGTCACATTTCTAGAAGTACGGCAAAATGTTTCTCACACTCTTGGAGAGCAGCTGAAGAATCTACTGTGCACGTGTACAGAATGTCCAGATATTTTTAGCTCAAGAGTTTCTGTTCTGCAATTTCAGAAGCTCTTCACAGAACTGCAGTGGGGTACTACAACCCGGAATCTGAATTCTAGTATTATGCTGACTTATGTTTAATAGTCTAATAACCAAATACCTTATAGAGTCCAGGAAAGAATGTTCTATAATAAAATAGTACCTACAGTACATCTTGTAACTACTTACATTTCCTTGAGATGCCTTATTTCTTGAACAGTTTGAAAAGCAAATTCTTGTAGCTTCTCTGGGGCAAAGCTATTGCTTATTGCTTTTTGAAATACTTCATGAAGAACTGTACCAATCAGCATTTGGCGTGTGGCCAGATCAGAGCTCTATTTAAAAAAAAAAAATCATACATTTTATTTCAAAACATATTAACAGACATGATCCCATATTTATTACCTATCTTATTAAACCACCACAGCCATAGTGCACTGGTGAGACAAATGCCAAAATATTAAACAATTATTTTTCTAGTGAGTAAAATCATGGATGACTTTCACTTTTTTTTTTAACACTTTTTTTTTAAATGTATTCATTTGAGAGAGAGAGAGACAGAGAGGGCACAAGCGGAGGAAAGGCAGAGGGGGAGGGAGAAGCAGACTCCCCGCTGAGCAAGGAGCCTGATGCAGGGCTCAATCCCAAGACCCTGAGATCACAACCTGAGCTGAAGGCAAATGCTCAACTGACTGAGCCACCCAGGCACCCGACTTTCACTTTCTTCTATTCAGAATTACCTGATTTTACAAGCATGTTATTTTTTAAAAAATCAGTAATTTCCATTTTGAAAACATTAAAAATGACCTATATGAAAAAGGTCAATGTATTCTCAAATGCTTAACATATTCTTTTCTAATTTCACTTTATAATCTACTCAAATAAAACCCAATAAGCCATAGCTCATAAATTCGTGTAAGATATTATTCAAACATAAACTTTAAACTTACAACAGAAACAGTATTTAAAAAAAGAAAAAAAAAGACAGGATTTCTCAATTAACTCTATTTTTAGCCTAGACCTTCCCCTTAAAGATATTTATCTATTTGATAAAGCCACCAAGACATGCTTCAGGAATTTTAAAAATTAATTTACAGAGGGAGTTTCTGTACTATTTATCCAAGTTCTTTGTGAGTCTAAAAGTACTTCAGGGGTGCCTGGGTGGCTCAGTTGTTAAGCGTCTGCCTTTGGCCCAGGACGTGATCCCAGAGTCCTGGGATCGAGTCCCGCATCGGGCTCCTCTGCTGGGAGCCTGCTTCTTCCTCTCCCAC
>NW_023242845.1:0-1491 GCF_002007445.2 Ailuropoda melanoleuca
TCAGTTACAAATTCACTCACTCACTGATTTCCTATTAAAAGCTTTCTATGGAAATTATGTACTGCTATGTTTGAGGTTCTAAAAGAAACAATACACTTAGATGCTAGAAGAGAGAAGAGAAACAGAAAGACAAACAAGTAGTGAAGTAATTCTATTTTCCTAAATGTAACCTGACTAAAAGCCCATAAAATGGTATATTTCATTGGACATCATGTTGTATACATTATAAACTTATTTTTCTAAAATTTAAGGAATGCTTTCTCTCTTCCATCCTGTGTTGGATGTCGATTTTACCTTAAGACCAATTATAATCTATCATACACTAAAGTTATTTTCATGTCTTTTAAAAAATGACAGCAATTACATATGTGGTTGGAATAATACGTGAAGTATTGGAGGAAAAAATGAAAGATGAATTCTATAATTGACTTTAAAATTCGCTGATCATTAGAATGGAGGGACGTTAAGGATAAGATGGGAAAAAGTGAGTTATAGGGGTAGAAATTGATTCAAGATACTGACATTGTAATGTGCCATTGGCAGTAAAATTGATACCTTGATCTAATACATCTTGCTCATACATAATATGTTGATGTGTCAAGATACACCCTGGATTCTGTAACTATAGTATCTTACCACAGACTTCAATAGATAGACATATGTCTTGTTATTCATTTCTAGTTTGCCTGTTTACTTTTCCCCCCCTCATTTCCTTTAAAATACATGGGTTAGAAGCCAATTTGAACATTACTTCTTTGCTATAGGAGCAATCCTTTTGAAAATAGGGAAATAAAAGGGAAGGGAAAGCACAAGCAGTACCTGAACTCTGTGAATTTTCATGCTGCTAGATGACTTTAAGAAAGGAAAGAAAGAGGACCAATGTAACGAGAAATTTTACCTAGAAGTACTGTTTATCTCACCTGTACAAGGGTCTCGAAAGGAGTTTTATCTTAACACTCTATTTATTTTAGTACTACTTTTACCCTGAATGGATTTGGAAGGTGAGTAGATTTTTCAGAAAGTTCTAAAAGTGCATAGAGATTTAATGATGTGTTAAAAAGCCAAATAGTCTTTGTAATTCGCAAAAGCCTTTATCACAATTAGAAAGGGAGGAAGGCCTCACCACCTATAAATGTGTTAAAATTATAAGGGAACTTGTACACGAATTTTTGAAGCAATTTTAGAGGAGAAAGGAAACTGCTATTTATAGTGAGGCAATTATAGACCAAAGGGAAGACATGTGGCACTTGGCTAAAAGGTGTGTGGTTTTGTTTTAAATGGAGCGGTGGTGCTGTGGTTGTTTTCCCTTAGCAGCACAGACCTACTGAGAAGTCAGACTGTGTGTGTTCTCTGGTGAGGTGGTAGGTGAGGGGTAATTTCACTCACAGCTGGATATTTGCTCCTCATAAAAGAGTCACTTATGGCACATATAAATGTACTCTGAAAATTGAGTGCCAGATTGCATGAACACTGCTTCCAGTATTTTTTTTT
>NW_023242846.1:0-1491 GCF_002007445.2 Ailuropoda melanoleuca
TGTGTGTGTGTGTGTGTGTGTGTGTGTGAGTGTATCTTGCTGATGTGATAGTCTGTCTACACAAAGGATTCCAAAATGTGTTTAACAAGTAACAACTACGCACCTCTAATATAAAATTTTGGTTAAACAGTAAGTAGAAATAAACACATACGCATTTGCAACAAATAGCAAGCATTGATTTCAGCCATAGATTTACCTAGCATGGAGGTACACACTGAAACAGCTTTACAATTAGTATTCAGTACATGGGTAAAGATACAAGAAATTCTATAATTATCCCCAAATCTCATTGCAATCTACAGACTCAATTACTTTCTCTTTCAGCAACTGTCCTTTTAAAAAAAAAATACAGTAACTAAAAGGAAACCCCCAAACGCGCTGAGTTTCACTATTTCATTTACCTCATTTGCCCGTATTCTAGAGGAGTTTTCAAAACAGGAATAAGAAAAGAGAAATGAATACAAAAAGGAAAAGACAAGCTGCCCTGAGTGACTGTGTGAGGGGCTCGGGTGACACCAGGCATAGGAGCAAACCCCGAGAGACAGACGTGGCTGCGGACGAGGCCGACAGAAACAGGAAGAAACGCATGGGTTCTCGCATGAGCTGTCGAGGGAGCAGAACTTCCTGTGTTTGAAATTCTTGGTGCAGTTCAGCAAGAAGAAAAAAGGAACCCATGCTCGCTCCCTGCAGCTTGGCTCCGACTTGCTCTAAGCACTGCACATGAGCAAAAGTGCCCGTCCAACTGTAGATACACAGACGGCGACCGACTCCTTCAGGAAATGCTTTTGGGCTGTAGTCTCTCGAAAGAAAGTACTTTACCACTACTGTTATTGATTTTCCCTTTCACTGTTCCCCTAGATTTTGACTTACTACACATACTCCTGTGAGGGCTGAAGTGTTTTGCACGTTTTCCTCTGCTTTCTCAAGGATTTGCCCCTGGGCAAATAGCTAAGATACAGTTTCCTTCCCACACTCGCCAGAAGATAAGGACACAGAGGGACATGCTGTATTTCACCATTTCTATGAGACAATTTTCTCACAGGCTGCTTATTGAGAATTATTGCCTCTTTTGTTCCTGTTCCCTAAGGGTATTAAAAAACTCCTCTCGAGTCTGTCGACATTACAAAGCTGAAACCTGTGTCAAGATAACACCACTTTTAACTTTAGGTCAATGACCCAAATCTGAAGGGAAGCTTCTCTACAGAAGAGGGAAGCTCCTTCAGAATGAGGGACGATTCCAAAGTAACCCCAGGAACTGCTGAGATATTTCCTTCAACACGAGTTTGTGTGGGAAGGCACACCAGCACGCGACCGCGGCTGTGGTGATGCTGAGGGAAGAGCAGCAGAGACCTCAGCTCCTGCACAGCTACGCTGCTGGGTGTGCACACGCCGCGCTGTTCCCACAAACCGGAGCGATGCGAGAAAATCATTCCTGAGGCATGCAGTGCCCCGAAGGGCCTCTGCTCACAGTCGCATGGGATTAGCTGTGCC
>NW_023242847.1:0-1492 GCF_002007445.2 Ailuropoda melanoleuca
AAAAAAAAAAAAAGATGCAAATGACTAAAATCAGAAATACAAGTCAAGGCATCACTACCAACCTTCCAGAGGTAGAATCATAAGACCCCTACATGGAGTCCCGTATCAGGCTCCTGGTGCAGCGGGGAATCTGCTTCTTCCTCTCCCTCTGTGATCTCTCTCTCAAATGAATAAATAAAATCTTTAAAAAAAAAAAAAGAAAAGAAAAGAAAAGCCCAATGTAGGCCTCGATCCCAGGACCCTGGGATCGTGACCTGAGCTGAAGGCAGACGCTTAACCGACTGAACCACCCAGGTATCCCCAGATGTAAAAATCCTGAACAAAATACTAGCAAATCAAACTAATAGTATATAAAAGGATTATACACTATGACTAATTGGGATTTACTCCAGGGATGCAACGATGATTAACATAAGAAAGTCAATGAAGCCAATATGCCACATTAAAAGGAAGCAGGAGGGATGCCTGGGTGACTCTGTCCATTAAGCATCTGCCTTCTGCTCAGGTCATGATCCCAGGGTCCTGGGATCGAGTCCCACATCAGGCTTGTTGCTCAGCGGGAAACCTGCTTTTCCTTCTGCCTGCTACTTCCCCTGCTTGCACACGCACGTGCCCTCTCTCTCTCGCAGATAAATAAAATCTTAAAAAGAAAGAAGGAAAGCGAAAGAAAGAAAAAAACAATCCTCTCAATAGACACAAGAGACATTTGACAAAATTCAACATCTTTTCATAGTTGAACATTCAGAAAACTGGGAACAGAAGAGTTCCTCAACATGATAGCATTTACGAAGAACCTGCAGCTGACATCATACTTAATGGTGAAAGACTGAAAGCTTTGCCCCTGAGATCAAGAACAAGACCAAGGATGCCTGTTTTCACTACTTCTGTTACTCAACATTGTCCTGAAAGTTCTAACTAAAGGAATTAGACAAGAAAAAGAAAAAAAGGCATCCATATTGGAAAGAAAGAAGTAAAACCATCTCTGTTCACAGGTCAGTTGGATTTCATCAAAGTAAAAAACTACATGCATCAAAGGATGTTATCAAGAAAGTGGAATTGGAGAAAACATTTGCAGATCATATATCAGATAAGGGTCTAGTATCCAGAATGTATCAAGAACTACAACTCAACAACAACAAACAACCTGATTAAAAAATGGGTAAAGGACTTAAGTACACAGTTGTCCAAAAAGAGGATAAAACAGCCAGTAAGCACATGAAAAGATGTTCAGCATCATTTTTAGGGAAAGGAAAATCAAACATGAGATACCACTTTACACATACCCAGGATGGCTATAATTAAAGAAAAAAAAAGTGAAGTGTTAACAAGAATGCAGAGAAATTGGGATCCTTGCTAATGAGAGTGTAAAATGGTACAGCTGGGGTAAAGGGAGAATGGGAAGCAATTGCTTGTTACAGAGTTTTTTTTTTTTTTTTTAAGATTTTATTTATTTATTCGACAGAGAGACAGCCAGTGAGAGAGGGAACACAAG
>NW_023242848.1:0-5658 GCF_002007445.2 Ailuropoda melanoleuca
ATCCCATAACGCCGGGATCACGCCCTGAGCCGAAGGCAGATGTTTAACCGCTGTGCCACCCAGGCGCCCCTGAAATAATTTAAACTTTTGTTTATAGTCCTTAAAAAAGAAGCCCTCCCCCACCCAAACCTCGTAAGTCAGCACATATACTGGGAAAAATTCTATTCTTAGAGAAGAGTACTTCTCTAGTTTTCATTGTTCTCATTTTTCTCAATATATCTGTTATGGGTCTAACTTTTATTTATATATGGCTAATTTGCTAGTACATATGACAGTGAAAGAATATCAAATTAGGTATTTATTTATCTATCATCTATAGATCTAACTTCATCTAGGTGAGAAAGACAGAAGAGATTGAAAACCCATTATCAATATTTAAAATGTACATTTTAAGCAGATAAGATGCCAAGAACATTAGAAGAGGATGAAAGAATTCAAAATTTAACCACATTTAAATCAAAAGCCTCATAACCTACTTCTGTCCCACAGCCTAAATTTGACAAACCTAAACAGCTATTTACCACTTGAAAAATGCGACTACCAGCAGAGCACCGTTTATATTTTTAATACTTTCTCCTACAGCTTTGAGGTGTTCTCAGCTGTCGCAAATAACATTTTGGTTTCTGCCTTGTAATATTTGGAGACATGCTTTCTGTGAAGGTTGTGCTATTTCCCTTAATTGCTGAAATATTATAAGCTACGGTGTGTATATGTATTTTCCCCACAATTTGTAAGACATATGCCTGTCTTTATTATTCCCAAACACAATCTGTTACAGTGTTTATGTTTATCATTATTATGGCTGCCAATCCTTCTTGACATTATTACATATTTACCTCAAAAATTTTGAGGCATCACAGATATAACATCCCTAATAGGCCAGCATCAGATTATAAGTATGAAAAGAGAATAATAAAATAAAAGATGTATGATTTGTTAATGATTTTAAATCAAACCAGAGAATGTCTTATGGCCTGCTATTTTAGAAGTTAAAGAGTCCAAAATATATTTTATAAAATGGGCTTACATTTTGCCTTTAGGATTCTGAAATTATAGGAATCATTAAGTGAATGCCAGCTTCTCCATTCAAAGCACACACCAGTTTTTCTGTTAAGATGGTATATTTAGTATGATCTACTCTTTCCTCAGCATATCTAAGGTTTTAAACTCAAAACAGCTGCAATAAAAAGGTAAGAAGGCGACGGAAGAAATTGACATTTTGCCCACACCATGCTAGGGAGGCTGGTAAGAATATGATGGACTTCCTTGCTACAGCTGCATCTCCTCTAAATAATGGAAAAGAAGATCTGATATATTTTAGTTATAAGCATTTTACTTATTTCTTTATTCAAAAATCTCAGCAGGATCATACTAATCCAGAATAAAACATTCCCATCAGTGCTTAAAACACTAAATGGAGTGAAGATGTAATGTGATGCAATAAATAGTAAGTTAAAGAAAAGATTGCCTTTGTCACTGTTCCTTCCTTCAAAATAATTTTGGTTCTTTTCCAATTCTGTCATCTGCTGAACATATTTCATATGCATAACTAGAAGCTGTTGACCTCCCTTACCCTAAGAATGCTCATTCACTATCTAATCAAAGCTCCCTTGATGCCATTTATTTTATTTGCTTCTTACTATTTATAATTTGATCTTACCAAATGGTGGCTCAAATAAGATTCTTGTAAAAATGCATATACTATTGAAACTATTTGCAAAATAGGCAATATTATTTTGTGAAAACATTCATTTCATTTATATGGTTCAACCAATCGTAGGGACTGAATGCCATGAAACTTCTGAATTTCAAATTATGTATACTTAAAATTTTTTAATTATTAAGTTAATGTATTATTGTCATAAAAATAAAACACACAGTTTGACCAATGATTGCACTGAATTTATGTCCTTTCATGCCTTTCTTTTTCCTCATATAAACATACTCAAGCCATATATACTTATATGGGACTTTTGTTTGTGGATTTTTCCCAAAATTGAATCATACTACAAATATTACCTGAATACTATTTTTTTTAAAAGAAAGATTTAGTTATTTATTAGACAGAGAGAGCATGAGCAGGAGGGGCAGAGGGAGAGGGAGAGAGAATCTCAAGCAGACTCCTCACTGAGGGTGGAACCTGACTCAGGGCTTGATCTCACGATTCTGAGATCATGACCTGAGCAGAAACCAAGAGCTGGACGATTCACCAACTGTACGACCCTGGCACCCCTGAATACTATTTTTTTAAATCTTATCATGTTTTTTGTGAATCCCCTTACAAGTTAGTAGATAATGAAGTAACTTAGTGTTTTCTAATTCCTCATACATGCAATAGATATAGAGAGTATTGCATATATTGATGATTTTTTAAAAAATGTTTCGGAATGTTTCCCTGCTTCTCTCCTTCTTGGACCTCTTTCAAGCCAATGAACTTGAGTTAACAGTTCAATGTATATTATTTGGTACATTTCAACACACTCATATATCTACACACACAGATACGAACACACATATTTCTATTCTTCACTGTACAATAACTTATATAAAACAATCTAAGCCCCTATTAATGGGTATAGTTTATATTGGTTAGTTCTACAATAAGGCTAACATATTTCAAGCATAATTTCTTTTTAAAATATTTTATTTATTTGAGAGAGAGAGAGAGAGGGCATGCACGCACTAGCGCACAAGGAGCGGAGGGGCAAAGGGAGAAACGGACCCCCATGAGAAGTGACTGATGAGGGACTTGACCCTGGGACTTCAGAATCATGACCAGAACCAAAGGCAGTTGCTTAACCAACTGAGCCACCCGGGTGCCCCAAGCATAACTTCTTATAATGAAGAGTCTGAAGAACTAATACTGTATTTTCCTGAATCCTCTGTAGCTAGTGTTCTGAAATGGGAGAGAAGTTGTGTGTAAAGCAAGCATCCTGCTGACATGTTTCAGGGCAGAGGCAGTGAGCTTCTGGAGTTTACAGCTTTGACAGCACTGTCCTGATTCCTCAAGTTCTTGATCATGGCTCTCTGGTCTTGCCAGTTGAATTGCATAATTTAGGGATCAGTGATGCCCTGGAGCCATCTCACAGTACTTGATCAGGGCTTACTGTGCCTATTTCTTCTCTACTTTATCGTGTTGGGGATTGAAATTGGCCGTGGTAGGAGTGTTTGTACAGCTGCCTACATTGAGCAATGTAGGAAATTACTAGGCTCAGCATTTTAGTTTCTTAGCTTACTAGGGTCACAGAGCAAGGAGTTTTTGTTTTGTTTTGTTTTTAATTACCGTGTGTGAAACTTATCACTGGAACTAAAATCAGAAGGAGAGTTTGCTTCTTCCACACATGCAGTTTAATTACCAGCTGCTTCTGTTTCCTTGCGTGAAAAAAAAGGGAAATGAATAAGAAATATTGGAACTCACAACTAAAATCATGACACTTGGAAAACAGATAATTCTAGATACCTCATATTCCATTACTCCCCCATTAGTGACAGAAGTAGCCCTTCCTCACCTGTCTGAGGATGTTAGTCCTTTCTTGCTGGAAAATCATACAGCCACACCTAAGTAACTTTGCAAGGAGGTAACAACTTTCTTTATGCCTCCCTGTTAACACCTACCATTACCTCCAAGTTTATAACTGGAGTCAAATGCTTGCATGGCCCAGGAACAAACTACAAGGTATACCTACTTGGAAGGAGGAAAACTCAGGTTCTGCTAATTTAAATCACTCTGACACTGAAGAATATGTACAAAAATATTCTATTTACTAGACAAAAGAGGATGGACCACTAGACAAAAGAGACTGAATTTATTAATATGAATAACCAATGTATAATAACTGAATTTATAAATATTTATAAATATTTATTAATATCCAAGACTCTGAATTAACCTAGCTGGCAAGATGGGCCTCATTATTTGCTTTGTTGATTAGTCAAATCTATACTTATGGTGGTGTAAGACGAGGTAATAGAATTATTTGGTTTTGTTTTATTGCAGAGCACAAGCCAGCTTCTGTTAAAATCCAGGTATACAAAGATATTGATCCGCTCAGGCCACAGAATGGGAGTGAAGGTGATATTTGGGGTGGATGGAGGCCCAGTGTGACAATATCATCATTTTCTATTTGTGCTGCCATGACGTGAGAGAGGTTGTAAAGTGCAAGCTGAAGAATGGATTTACATGGTAGTGTCACACTGGATTTATCGAGAGTACCTCTATTGACACTGAACTCTAGTCTCTGGAAAACTCAGAGAAGATTTTTCTTTGCTAAACCTTTAAAAAATACACCAGAAAAAGGAGTGCAAGCATCCTTGAAAGGATCTTCGATGACGTGGAAAAGTGCATTCATCCTCTATTGTCTGGAAATAAAGATGGGAGATGCTGCCATTGCAATCCATTTACTGATTCTAACTTGGACGAAGGACGCAGTGTAGGAAACCATCAGCTCTTAAGATATAAAGATCCCCCTGAGCGAAAGGGAGACAGTTACACTTGAGACAAAGCCTTAATAACAACGTATCTGCATTCTGTAAATGTTCTTCTTACTCATCTTCAAAGGGATCCGTGGTCTTTTTCAGAGTAACTATGCAATGACGTAAGAGAAATAAACAAAATTTAGGGGATGGTTAGAGAGATTATGAAAGTCATGGTGATGCATTTAACAGAGAGGGGGCTTATGGAATTTAAGTGTGGTTTGATCCAAGCTTGCCGCACATCAGCTTCACGGTGTAGATGAGACCGTTCATCCTGTTACTGAGTTTTTTCCTCAGTAACAAGCATGATGCATATAGATTTACAGTAAATGGCAGAGTACTCACCCTGTCTCCCCGAACCATGAGTAAGGGCCATCAGGATAGGAAGACTCAAGTGGAAATCCCTGGATCGTTTCTTTCCTATCATAAGAATCATTCAGCAGATATATCATGTTCTGTTAGAGAATCAGAGATTGGGATCACCGCTAAAGCACCGGAACACGCAAGTGTAGTGATTCTCATCGTACCTATATTTAAGTACCATATTTATACTTAAAGGAGACAGATGTTTCTTAGAAAATAACACTGTTGAAAGCTTAATCATGTAATAAATCCCATTTCCTCTGTATCCCAGATGTGTTATCCTTATTGGAGTAAACCAACACAACCAGGTTGTCAGCTTCCTACCCAGGCACCAGCAGGAAGCCTCTCTGCTTCCACGGTCTCGTCTGGGCTGAAGGAGACTCAACCACTTATTTGGTTCTTCCTCAGCTAGTTGGAGAAAGAAAAAGTGAACTTGGTCACTGAAAACAGTCTTTATTTTCCCCAGAAGTTTTCCAGGGCTGAGTTCTTCATAGAAACCACCATGTTGTGCTCCTTATCATTGCCTCCCTGACAAACACCCCACAATCTCTTTATTACATCTCCTTGGGTGTTATCTGAAAATATATCTGAAAATATAATCACTTAAAAATCTGGGTAGGCATTAAAAATAACCACTTCAAGCACAAAACCAGATGTAAGAGGTTTATGTTTGCTTTGATGGCCCGTCAGCCATCCAATGTCAGCCATTCCAATATGTTTATATTTTATTTAAGAAAATTATTTAAGTGCACCTGGGTGGCTCAGTTGGTTAAGCGACTGCCTTCGGCTCAGGTCATGATCCTGGAGTCCCAGGATCGAGTC
>NW_023242849.1:0-1492 GCF_002007445.2 Ailuropoda melanoleuca
AAAAAAAAAAATGTGTCAGTGACTGATGTTGAAGAAATTACTGCTTATGTTTTCTTCTGGGACTTTTATGATTTCAAGTCTGACATTTAGGTATTTAGTACATTTTGAGTTTATTTGTGTGTGTAGTGTAAGAAAATTTCATTATTTTGCATGTAGCTGTCCAGTTTTCCCAGTGCCATTTTTTAAAGAGACTGTCTTGTCCCCATTGTATATTCTTGCCTTGTTTGTTGTAGATTAATCAATCATATAAGCATGGGTTAATAGCTGTCTATTCTGTTCTATTATCTATGTGTCTGTTTTTGTGCCAGGCTGTTTCGATTGCTACAGCTTTGTAATATATCCTGAAATCTGGGATTGTGATAATTAACAGTTTAATTCTTGCTTTTCAAGTTGCTTTACCTATTTGAGGTCTTTTGTGATTCCACACAAATTTCAGGATTATTTATTCTAGTTCTGTGGAAAATGTTATTGATATTTTCCTATGGATTGCATTAAATCTGTAGATTGCTTTGGGTGGTATGGACATTTTAACAGTATTTCTTCTTCCAATGCATGAGCATGGAATATCTTTCCATTTATTTGTATTTTCTTCAAATTCTTTCATCAGTGTTTTATGGTTTTCAGAGGACAGGTCTTTCAGCTCCATGATTAAGTTTATTTCTAGATATGTTAATATTTGGGTGCAATTGTAAATGGTATTGTTTTATCAATTTCTCTTTCTGCTGCTTCATTAGTAGTGTATAGAAATGGAAAGTATTCAGTATACTGATTTTGTACCCTGTGACCTTACTGAATTCATTTATCAGTTCTAGCAGTTTTTGGTGGAGTCTTTGAGGTTTTCTATAAATAGTATCATATGATCTGCAAGTAGTGAGGGTTTTACTTCCTTACCCATCTGGATGCCTTTTCTTTCTTTTTCTTCTCTGATTGCTGTGGCTAGGACTTCCAGTACTATCTTGAATAAAAGTGGTGACAGTGGACATCTTTGTCTTGTGTCTGATTATAGGGGGGAAACTGTTAGGTTTTCACCATTGAGTATGGTATTACCTGTGGGTTTTTCATATATGGCCTTTATTATGATGAATATGTCCCTTCTGAACCTATTTGTTGAGGGTTTTTATCATGAATGGATATTGTACTTTGTCAAGTGCTTTTTCTGTATCTACTTAATTGATCATATGGTTTTTTATCCTTTCTCTTATTGGTGTGATGTATCATGTTGATTAATTTGCAAATATTGAACCATACTTGCATCCCTAGAATAAATCCTATTTGATGGTGGTGAATGACTATTTTAATATATTGTTGGATTTGGTTTGCTGATATTTTGTTAGAAATGTTTGTATCTATGTTCATCAGGGATATTGGCCTGTAGTTCTCTTTTGGTAGTGTCTTTATCTGGTTTTGGTATCAGGGTAATGCTGGCTTCATAGAATATATTTGGAAGCTTTCCTTCCTCTCCTTTTTTTTTTTTTTTTTTTTTTTTTTGTTT
>NW_023242850.1:0-1492 GCF_002007445.2 Ailuropoda melanoleuca
AAAAAAAAAGAGAGAGAGAGAGAGAAAGAAAAATACCAATTTGTGAAGGAAAACAATTATTTTCCCTTTCTTCCTCTCTCCCAGAGGGGTATGTATTTAGAAGATTTTGAACAACAGTCTTTCTTGTAACATCCTAAGATAAAATTCAAAGACAAAACATTGCAGGTGAACTTAGAGTAAGTCATTCTATGAGAAGCTACATTGATATGATATAATCATGTATATAGATTGTGGTAATTTGACTTCATACAATAACGGGAATTAGTCTGCTGTTTAAATGATATTTTTAAGATATAATTTCTTTCCAAATAGCCTTCAGTAGGAGCCAGTAGTAGGTTGAGAATGATTTTCAAACCAGTCCGAGAAAGCTGACTCTCTATTATTTGTTAAGATCAAATCCATGAGCATTGGATGCCAGATAAGAGGAGTAAGATAGAAAAATAAATTGGTTTAGCAGGAGAGAGAAGGTAGCCAGAAGTAAGAGGAAAAAAGGAAAAAGATGAAGCTATTTTGAATACAGGAAATAGAGTAACCAGATAGGGGAAAAGAATGATGAAAAACGCAAGTGTTGGAGAGTCAGGGCAAGAATGTGTAATAGCCCTGTTTTAGGTATGTTACTTTGCACTAATTGCCATTTATAAAATTAACAGCAAGAAGCTGGAAGGGCAGACTAATGTGGCAGCCAAGATTAATGCTGATTAATCGTTTTGTATGAAAATCTCCTCTTAACATGGCAGGAGATAACATCTCTGCAAAACAACTAAATTGGATATTTCATCAGCTCTTATAGTGATTAACTTGCTCTTCTTAGGACTGCGCATGGATATTTCATTAAGTCTCAAAATAGTTGCTTTCTGTTGGGTCCTTATTGTTAAAAGTAATAAATGCTATTTTTGATGCTGTTATATTATCTTTCCAATTACCAAGAAGAAATAAAAACAAATGAAAAATGATAATTTGCCACTTGTGGACCATTAAACACAGCCTATACATGTATTCTGCAGTTTAGGACAGCAGCTGAGGCCATTGTGGGCTAGTTTCCTTTTATAAAATTGCCTTTTTTTTTTTCTCATAGGCTTTGTGATACAGGTCATTCTACTTTTCTTGATTTTACTTTTCAATAAAACATGCCTGTTATTTCTTAATGTGCCTTGTGTTTCTCACTGTCATTTATTTTCACTTGCCTCAGAATGTAAAATTTAAAAAGAAAAGGTAAAAATATTAGTTATATAGATGTTTACTATGGAAAAATAAGATTATCCAGTTTTTCAGTTTGATGCTATTTATTTCTTTTTGGCCTTTCAATGTGATAGTTCAGCAGTCTTGTATTCAGGACCTACCTTTTGCCAGGAACTGTGGATATACAAAGGGGATGTGTGACAAGCTCTCCCACTGAGCATTTATTTAGCAGGAAATGTGGACAAGTAAAATATGATTTCTGAGATACAGGGTCAGTCCCTGGTGTGCACAATGGGAATAAAACACAGACATA
>NW_023242851.1:0-1492 GCF_002007445.2 Ailuropoda melanoleuca
AGAGAACGAAAGAGAGGTGTTTCCCTTGGCCATGGAAACTCTATAAAGGAAGAGCCGGCTTTTCTTCTCTCGAGCAGTCAGAAAAACAGCGGCCCCGGCCCGGACACCTTGCAGCGGGCCAGCCCGCCGAACCGGCTGCCAGCTCGCCGAACCGGCTGCCATGCAGCAGCCCTTGAATTACCCGTACCCCCAAATCTACTGGGTGGACAGCAGTGCCGGCTCTCCCTGGGCCCCTCCCGGTTCAGTCCTGCCGTGTCCGTCCTCTGTGCCAGGAAGGCCTGGGCCCAGGAGGCCACCGCCGCCACCGCCACCAACACTACCGCCGCCACCACCGCTGGCTCCGCTGCCGCTGCCGCCTGTGAAGACGCGGAGGGACCACAACACAGGCGTGTGCCTCCTTGTGATGTTTTTCATGGTTCTGGTGGCCCTGGTTGGACTGGGGCTGGGCATGTTCCAGCTCTTCCACCTACAGAAGGAGCTGGCCGAACTCAGAGAGGTAAGCCAGCGTGTGCATTTGCTGTGCTCTGGAGACCGGGTGTAGACAGCTCTGCTGCTGCTGCGGAGGGCAAAGGGACACCGAAGCCCAGAGGGACCGTGGCCTCTTGCAAAGTATATTTTAGTCCTTTTTTCCTGTCTTCGAAGTGGATCATTCTAGTCGTTCTATTCCAGAGGCAGAGAAACGGAGGCTCAAATGAGTGAAAGGGGTATTTGCTCTCTTGTAAAGGATCAGGGCCCGAATAGGACTGGCAGTGACAATTCTTCCTTTCTCAGCTGGCCGGTGCGCCTGCTGAACCCCAACCTAGAGGTTAGTGATTCAAGAAAGAAAAGGAATTTGGAGTCTTGCTTAGGAGTGAATTTGTTTAAATGACCAAACTAAATTTCCTTGAAAATACTTAAAAATATCAGAACTCTTCCATATCACAAAACTGAGGCATGGTGAGACACGATGGCATGGCCAGAGTCTGAGTTAGGAGAGGTTCTGAGGTGTGGAGATTCCCTTCTCAATTTTATTGGTTTATTTGACAACTTTGCCTCCTGTAGCTTAAAGAACTGCATATTTATTATGCATCTTTTTTTCTCTCTCTTTTGCCAGTCCACCAGCCAAAGTCATATAGCATCATCTTTGGAGAAGCAAATAGGTGAGTCCTTTAATGCATGTATATTGAGTTTCTAAAGACAGTCCTCATTGCTGAGCCATGTTGGTTGAAGGCGTGGAATTCCATCCCATTATTGGACACATGTGTACTACAAAAGGAATCCTGGCTAGTTTGGAATCTTTGGTCATATTGATTCCTCGAACTGCCCTAACATATTGAGTGAATATAATCATTCAAAATCAGTATAACTGAGTACTGCACACAATTCATATAATTTCCATTTGACTTTGGAAAGAGATGACACATATACAGCTTGTTCCAGGCGTGTCCCCTTCCTCAGGCTTCCTGGTTTCCATGAACAGGGCAGTGGCTGTAACTCCCAGGGAGGGGGGGGG
>NW_023242852.1:0-1492 GCF_002007445.2 Ailuropoda melanoleuca
CACACACACACACACACACACACACACACACACACACACACCACCTACATATATATGTGTGTGTCCATACAGAGAGAGAAAGAGATTTTTTAAGGAATTGGCTCACACAATTGTAGGGCCTAGCAATACCAAAATCTATACAGCAGGTCAGCAGGCTAGAAACTCAAGCAGTTCTTCCATGTTACAATCTTAAGACAGAATTCCTTCCTATCCGGAAAGCCTCAATTTTTGCTCTTAAGGCCTTCAACTGATTGGGTGAGGCCCACCCACATCATGGAGGGTAATCTCTTTTATTTCAGGTCAGCTGATTGTAAACGTTAATCACTTACCAAATACCTCCACAGCAACAGATGGTGTTTGACCAAATAACTGGGCACCACAGTCTGGCCAAGGTGATATATAAAGTTAACCAGCCCGGTGCTTGTGGTTGATTTGTGATTTCATCCTCATAGGCACCAGATTCCAGCAGGCCTCGTATCCAGCAAGGAACACAGAAAGCAGAAGTCAGGTTCCCCCCTAACCTAGAGCCAGGAAATGACCCTAAAGATAGAAACTATACGAGGGAGAGTGGAGCAGAAAGCTGGGAGGAGCCTCCATTCTGAGAATCAACCTCAGAGCCTCTATATCAGGCTTGGGTTGCCCACTTCCAGACTTCTTTATGAGAAAGAGGAAAGAACTACTATGATATTCAAGTCACTGAATTTTAGGGGGTTTCTGTTATGTGCAATGGAGCTCAAATCTATGTAATACCAAAAAAAACCAAAACAAAAAACAAAAACAAAAAAAACCAACAACAACTAAGGAAAACAAAGAGAACAACTCATTTAAGAAAACAAAGGACTAAACAAGGAAGTATTATTTAATTAATTTTTTAAAATATTTATTTATTTGAGAGAGAGAGAAAGGTAGAGCACAAGCGGGAGGAGGGGCAGAGAGAGAGGGAGAAGGAGACTCCTCACTCAGCAGGAAGCCTGACATGGGACTTGATCCTGAGACACCCTGGCGCCCCAAGGAAGCATTATTTTAAAATGATTATTTTAAAAGAGAGTATAATTCAAGATGAGAGAAATAAGACCAGAGAGTTGTTTTGTTGTTTTTGTTGTTGTTACCATAAATATAAATGTTTTTAAAATCCTTGTGGGGGCGCCGGGGTGGCTCAGTCGGTTAAGCGGCTGCCTTTGGCTCAGATCATGATCTCAGGGTCCTGGGATTAGCCCCACATCAGGCTCCCTGCTGATCAGGGAGTCTGCTTCTCTCTCTCCCTCTCACCCTCCATCGTGCTCGTGCTCTTTCTCTTGCTCTCTCTCTCAAATAAATACATTTTTTTTAAATCTTAAAAAAAAATTCTTTGTGAAGAGGTTGCCTGGGTGGCTTAGTTGGTTAAGTGTCAAACTCTTGGTTTCAGCTCAGGCCATGATCTCAGGGTCATGAGCTCAAACCCTGCCTGGTGTGGAGTCCGCTTGAGATTTTCCCCCCTCCCTCTCCCTCCCCC
>NW_023242853.1:0-1492 GCF_002007445.2 Ailuropoda melanoleuca
CTAGTATGTGCCATGGGTGTCTATGAGTAGGATAACCATATGATTTTTCTTTCAGACTGGGAAACATTTGATGGTTAAAAGGAAACTATTAACAATTACAGGGGGACAACAGGTCTCAACGCAACAGTCCTGACTAGACCAGGGTACATGTTACCTAACCAAAATGAACCAAAGATGAGAAGATCTCTTCATCTCTACCGTTACAGACCTTAGAGCCTCCTCTAAATAAAAGTTGACAAATATGTAAGGGTTATTGGCTTTATGTAATGCCAAAATAAGAGCCCTCCTGGGGAGCCCCATCTGTACTTGACTCTGCTTACAACTATCCTACTCCCAGCCATGATGAATCCTAGCTCTTCTTCTTCCCAACTCCCTAGGTCCCTCAATCCCAATTTTGTACATCTTGTTCTCTCTGGCCAGAATGTTTTCCCTCATTTATGAGTTTGTTGGGTAGGGTTCTTATAACAAAAGACCACAACCATGGTAGCCTAAAACAACACACATTTATTGTTCATAGTTTCAGAGGCCAAATGCTGAAATCAAGTCAGCAGAGTGCTTCCTCAGAAGGCTCTAGGGAAGAGTGTTTCTTTCTCTTCCAGCTTCTGGTGGGTCCTAGAGTTCCCTGGCTTGTGGAGGCATCACTTGGATCTCAGCTTCCATTTTCACATGACATTTTCCTCTGGGTAGCTGTGTCCTCTCTTCTTCTTACAAAGACACCAGTTGCTGGATTTAGGAAGGCCCTAAATCCAGGGTGGTTTCATCTTGAGATCCTTAGCTATTATATCAACAAAGACCCTATTTTCAAATAAGTTCACACTCTGGATGGACATGGGTTTTGAATAGACCCCATTCAACCCGCTATGTCTCCTTTAGTTGGAAGAAGATTGGAATGAAATAGAAGTCAGAGATTTCTTTTAAATCAGGACCTGGGGGTGCATGGGTGGCTCAGTCGGTTAAGCTTCTGCCTTCAGCTCAGGTCATGATCCCAGGGTCCTGGGATCCAGCCCCATGTAGGGCTCTCTACTCAGCAGGGAGCCTGCTTCTCCCTCTCCTCCCTGCTTGTGCACTCTCTTGCTATCTCTGTCTCTCTGTGTCTCTCTCTCAAATAAATAAATTAATTAAATCTTTAAAAAAATAAATAAATCAGGACACTGTGGTAGGCCCAGTCTTAATGATTCCAGGCTTTTGTTTTGATGGGTTGAAGCATGAGTCCTCACCTCCTCAGAAACTCATTTATAAGTGAACACCAACCTTGCCTTTCTTCTCTCTCTACCAGAGCAGAGGAAGTTACTTGACTTACTATAGATATAAGTAAAATGTATAATCTGTAAATCTATGGCCTGACCTGTCACCTGTGGGTTTTCATTAGCTTTTATTAGAGCATAGTGCAAAACACTGTCCCTAAGCTTTGAAGCACTTTCTCATAGATCCCAAATATCACCCATCAAACAATAGATTTTTGTAAATTTCTTCATCTGATGTATCCCAGAAG
>NW_023242854.1:0-1492 GCF_002007445.2 Ailuropoda melanoleuca
AAAAAAAAAAACAGCAATGGGAATTGCCACATACAGTATGACTAGAATAAGAATAACTGCCAGATTAAAACATACACACACAGCTACATCCGTCCTGGAAGATCACAATATTAACTAGATGCCATTAGAGATAACACTGAGGGGTTGTCAAAATTCTTGTCACACTGGAATTTCCTTCTATTGACTGTTCTTCAAATAAGTAAACTAACAGCTGAAGATTGGAATTCGTATGTCAGCATAAGACTATATAGTCTTATTTAAGTTTGTCTTTTGTGATCTATTATTACAGGGAGAATTTCTAATATACATATGAAATACATGTATATGTATTCTTAGTGTTGTGTTGATTTCATTCTGTTGTTTTTGTCTTGAGCCTTGACAAAGGTAAAAACTGCCAGCTCTCTTTCCACCTACCAAGACATGTAATCAGATGTTCTGTAACAAAAGGGACAGTGCCAAATTTGATGTAAACTATAATGTAAATTGTCAGAATGGGAAACACCTAATATAAGACTGATGCAAATTTGTGCAGCAGAGGACTGCTGGTGAGCCTCCTCAAACACATTGAAACATTTTATTATTATTCTGTCCTTCCCAATAGCTGCCAAGGTCATCAGTACAAGCCTCAACATTCCCGAAACAGAATTCCTGGCAATATGAGGCACTGACATTGCAAGGTGTAGTGAAAAGAGCAGAGACTTTAGAATAAGTTCTGCATCCAAACTCTCTAGCTGTATCACTTACTAGTTCAAGTTATTTAACATCTCCAAGCCTCAGTTTTCTCTTCTGTAAAATGGGAATTATGATTCACTCAATTATGATAATTAGGTGATATGTAAAGCAATCAATGTTGTATCCGACATATAGGAGGTGATTAATAAATGGTCGTTACGTTTATATGGAGGAAGAGAACCATGCTGGTTTGGGATTACAGCTGCTTTGGATTTGTAGATTTGAAGCTCAGGCATAATGGTCTTAAGCAGAACAAAGCTGCCTATGCAGTAGAGGAAGCAAGGACCAAAATTTATACTTTTCTATACCCAGCCCGGGGTGGCCTTTTAAAAAGCATATATCCTACCACTTCTATACCCCCTTCCCTTTGCTCAGTTACGGAAACGAGAGGAAAAAGGGGGGGAGGATCACACTCAATGGAAGGAGAACTTTCCGTTATTTTAAAGCTCTATAATTTCAGAGAAATTGATTGAACATCCAAAATACTCCATTAAAAGGGAAAAATATCTGCAAATATACATTTACCACAGAAGACAGAAACTTACCCAAGACTTGATGAAATTAAAGGTATTAGTCCCTGGTTTGCAGAAAATTCCAGATTCCATATATTTTAGTTGCACAGTGACGTTCATGCATTAAATGGAGCAAATAGCAAAGTCGGTGAGGTTCTGAAGAGAATGAGAGACACTACAGCGACAGTAAACTTGGCCTTTAGTTGTGCTGTTTCTGTAGTTGGAAAGAAAAATTGTAATAATAAAGT
>NW_023242855.1:0-998 GCF_002007445.2 Ailuropoda melanoleuca
TATAGGAAAACCATCCCGTCATTGTCTCTAACAAAGGCAGATGGCACATGTAGATTTGCGGGCGTGATGGTATATCAGATGTGGCACTTTCATCAAAGTAATGCCAAGGTCTTTAAAACTATTGTAACAGCTCCCCGCCCTGGGTTCAACGTTTCACACGCCCGGATGCGGCTTGTTGGGCGTGCGGGGCAGGCAGCCGTCAGCAGATAATGCAGGAAAGCTGGCAAGGAGGACTCTGCTGTTTGGTGACCGGGGACAGCGGAGCTAGCTCGTTCACTAGGACGAGAGAGACCGTGAGAAAAATCAGCTGAAGAACGGAGTTGTGTATCCATGCATATCCGTGGACAGAGAACTGGATGCGATCCCTCCCTGTGGGAGGACACGGAGGACCATTGTCCTGGGGTGAGCTGAGAACCCCGACGGTACCACGTTCTTGGGAACCATGGAGCTTGTCATGCCTGTGCTCCCCCCACGCCCCTTTCACCTCTGCCGGAGGCCCTTTCCCTGAGGGCCTTCCCATCACCGTGACTGCCGCCGCCTTGCGGAAAATCCCCGACTCCTGAAGCTCGGCGAGCGGGGGTCACATCTCGTGTGCCCTTCGCTGGCTAACCCTGGCTCACTCCTCCAGAGGCATCCTCCCATCCTGTCCCGGGGTCACCTCCGACATGTGTGCGTACACACACACACATGCATCANTACACACACACACACACACACATGCATCACACACGCATCATACATGCATGCACAACTCACACGTGCACACACAACACACACACACACATCACACATGCATGCACAACTCACATGCATATGCACGCACATGAATACATCCACACGCACACACATCCACACGCATAGCACGCACACGTGTAACACACAGCACAAATACACACGTGCACGCATGCACACACACACATATACACGCACACACAAGCACACACACCACTGAAACACCAACCCTCCCGCCCAGGCCAGGCTCCCTTCCTCTCCAACTT
>NW_023242856.1:0-1492 GCF_002007445.2 Ailuropoda melanoleuca
TTTTTTTTAAAGATAGGGAAATACTGCTCAGTCTCTAGGGGTGAATCATAATTAATGAAGAACTCTGTGTCTGATGGAAACTTTAGTCTAACAAATCATCCTAAAACCTCATTAGACATTGTGTACTCCCTATGGACACTGTTGAAGAGACACTTGATTAAGCAGATCGTGACAATTTCAGTTTTGTCTGTCATCTGTGCTCCAGAGACTTCTCAAAATCAAGAAAAGAGTTTCAAAAGAAGGAATGGCTATTTATGTTTTAGAGATATTACTGATACTAGAGCTTTGCTGTATTTTCATATGTAAATTTACATAAATGTTTGACACCTCTTTTATTGTGGGTTTTATCTGTGATGGAGTAAGCAATTTATCCCCTGGTTCTGTTTATCCCAAGACATTTTTAGAATTTGGAATAAATAAGAAAAAGCATTTCTCATCTGTGATGGCAACACCATTATTCCTTTTACTAGAGTGCAGTTTTGAGATTCAACAATTATGCCTTAGCACCAACATGAATATGTTGCTTTGGATAACACAAGGTGCTGGTGAAATGTTAAAGTATAATCAGGGAGAATTCAGATAATAAGATTTTCAGTAAACAAACAAAAAAAGTAATAAATATGAGTCCTGCCTGCTGCAAATTTTTAGAATGGTTTTCTGGCAAAATACAGTGAACCGTCATTGCTTAACTCTCAACTGCTCTAAACAAATGGAACAAATGATCAGGAAGATAGTGAAGATGGAAAGTAGAGTTGTTGATTTAGTATCCTTTCTTACTTGTAAACTTGCTCTCCACAGTAAATTACTAGTAAATTACATTTTATAGTATGTCAGAGCATAAAAAGGACTTAAAGGAATCCAAGTGACCTAACAGTGCTAGAGGCCAAGTGCCTTTATGTTCAGCAGTCATATGTCCTAATGACTTACTGGATTTTCTACACCACACACTTACTAGTTAAATGATTTTAGTGTGTCTTTGTTTCTCTAATTCTCAGTTTCCTCCTCTGTGATAATAGCAAAATTTACCTTGCAATTAGAGGATTAAAGCAGATAATGCACATGAAATACCATGCATAAATCAGCACTCAGTAAATAATAGTTAATCGTCATTGTTACTGTAGTAAGTGGCCACCATCTGAAATCAGATATAAAAAAGTCAAATTAGTAAATTCATTTATGAATATAAAGACCTGATGATTTAGATGTAATATATTCACCCTGTATCAAAATAAAGAGCAATTTGTGGTAACATTTAGTCAGATTGTTGTTGTAACATTTCTCTTGAATTTGACGTTTAACTGCTGGGTGTGGGGGAAGGTTTATTCCTGGCTCCACAAGAGCCTGCAGCACGGGCCTGAGTAAACTGCATGAAGAAACCAGTGGCACCTCTGCCTTTCCGTTCATAGATTTGAGCTTACTTAGGAATTTTAATTGCATTTAGAAACTTTAAATTATTGTGATTATTTACACCACATAGAAGAATCATCAAAAT
>NW_023242857.1:0-1492 GCF_002007445.2 Ailuropoda melanoleuca
AAGGCAGACGCTTAAGGACTGCGCTACCCAGGCGCCCCAACTCTGCATATTTTTTGCCCAATTTTTCTATAAACCTAAAACTTCTCTAAAAATAGTCTATTAATTTTTTTAAAGTAGTCAAAGGAAAAAAAGACATTTTATGAACAGAGGAGTATAGATAAGAACAGCAGCTTTCTCACTGTGAAATCCCACAGTGAAGAAATATTTTTAATGCGCTAAAAGAAAAATAGTGACAGAATTCTATACCCAGAGAAGGTATCTTTCAAAAACAAAGGGAAAATAAAGACTTTTCAGAAAGAATTCATCACTGACAAAACAAGAAATGTTAAAAGAAGTCCTTCAAACAGAAAAAAAAATGATAGGTTATAAATCTGCATCTATATAAGGAAATGAAGAGCAGAGCACCTTCTCTGTGGGTAAATACCTAAAACCTTGGGATCTTAGTATTAAAATTTCTTTTTAAAATTTCCCAACTGTTATATATATATGCTATACTGTACAGATGCTTATTTTGACCTTCTTCGAATCTTTCCCACTCTTTTGGTAATGACATCCTGATTTCCTTTTTAGAAAACCACTTCTCTCCAAGTTTCAATCCATGAGGTTGGGATGAGGCTGACCTTCATTTTAGGGTAGGCAAACCATTCCAATCTGGTCAATGGCAGCCAGCCCTGGGCCCTTGCTGGAAATACTGAAAAGGAGCATTCCCATTCCTGTAGCTGGGCTTGATAAGCTAGTAGGATGCAAGCCTGTATCTGCCATCGCCTGGAGGGTAGCCTGCCTCAGAAGGAAGCCAACACCTAAAAAAGAAGAACCAAGAACAGTAGATTCCTGATACCCACTGTGAATGGAAGCCAATCATTCCTGTATCCAGAATAACCCACTGGGCTTTTCAGTTATGTGAGCCAATAAACTATTGTGTGCATGTGTGTGTATTTAAAGCCCCTTCTGAATTTTCTGTCACCTGCATTCCGAAGGCTTGTGCCTAATATAGTAATAAAGTATAAAGAGTACCATAGGTGACAAGTGAAGGGATCGCCATTCCAGATCTGCCTCTTTCGACACATAATTATAAAATCCTGGCCAAGAAACTTTATATCTCTCTCCTCTGAATTCCTACAATAAATGTTCTCTGCATAATTCATTAAGCAAATAAGTATGTACTGCTTTGTGATAGGTCTTCTCTCTTGGCCAGCTACTTAAATCCTTATTAATATTTTATTCACTTAGTCTTCTTTCTCCAATCAGATTATATGTCCTTGACTCCTCACACAGAGCTGACGCTGCTCCCTGAGCCCAAACACACACACAGCACACCTACTATGAGTCAGCTCATCTTGACGGGCCCTCTCAATTTAACACAAATTTATGATTCTATAAGAATTCAGAAGCCATAAATATCCATGACTGTTTTCTGATTTCGCAGCATATCACTCATATTGACCAAGAGGCCCCATGCCTCATTCCTGAAATACCATTAGCTACTGGAAAC
>NW_023242858.1:0-1493 GCF_002007445.2 Ailuropoda melanoleuca
AGAACTGGAGAATTGAATGGTAGGGCTTGCTCTTAGGAGACGGATGAAGTACAAAAAGTAATCACATATGAAACACCGATATCTAAGTGAATACTTATGCCATTTACTATGGAAAGGCATCTAGGATGAGGAATAAGTATCCTTTGGACATATTTCAACCACATATTTTAGGCAGCATTATTATGCTACATAATTATTGGATAATATATTAATTCCCCCTTCCTGTTTCTTTCTTTTCTTTTTCTTTTAGAGGAGGAGATTATGGGGTGCGGGGGACAGGGGCAGAGAGAGAATTGAGGGGCTCAATCTCACAAGCCTGAGGTCATGACCTGAGCTGAAATCAAGGGTCGGATACTTAATCACTGAGCCAACCAGGCGCCCCGCCCTCTCCCTATTTCTTACCTAATTTTAAGCTTTCTTCTGCTTGTAAATTTAGTATGCTCATGATAGATGGATTCAAAATCTAAGGCTAAAAACTATTAGGTATTTTCTCTCTTGTTATCTTTTAAAAAGCAATCTGTAAATTTAATTAATATTTTTGTTAATGTAAGGAAACACCTGTGGTGGTGGAAGGATTAGGAAGTCCAAATTACAAAAGTAACATAAAAACAAGTGGTGCAAAGTAAACCTTCTCATCTTTGGCATGCCATTTTTACCTTAATGTTTGAAAGTTGATGATTAGAATAATTGATTCTCTGCATATGCGCTTAATTGCAATATTTGCTATCATATTATTGAGCTGAATATTAGATTGGCATTTTGTAAAATCTTTCATTTGCAGATTGTAAGCTTTTAAATGCTGTGCTCCCATCTGTCAACTTCAAGTCTATCCAGTCTATATCCTTTTTAAGTGGTGTTAACACAACTTCATTACATAGTGATATATACTATACAAATGTTAATTATGTGTTTGACCTTGTTAATGACATGGCAATGTTACAATTTTGATTTGCTTTTAAAAACTATAGATAAGGCAAATTACGTAAAAGGATATAGGAAAGAATCATTAATGTAATTAGATCCAAACCCATTTAAACACATAAGCATAAAATGTCCCAAACATGTTATTAATTTATTCAATCTGTTTTTAGGAGAAAGCAATAACATTCATGATACATTGTTAATTTTTTTTATTTCATATACTATCATTCTTATGTGCTAATTAAGAGAAAAACTACTATAATAACATGACATTATTTCAAGGTACATCAAAAACAATGTTATGTGTTTTACTAAGTAAAATTCATTCTTCATATGCAGTCCCTTTTTGTGAGAAAGGATAGTAAGCACAATACTTTGAAATTGATTATTATCAGAGTTGTGTCTATTAATATTAAAATATAACAGCCAATAAATTCTGCACACTTCTAGATTTATGCTATTCACATGTCTTGTCATATAATAATTGACATAATGATAATGTAAGAAGAGTCAGAGAGAGAGAGAAAGAAAGAACCAGAAACTGCAAGGTAGCAATTTTCCCAGTAAAAAAA
>NW_023242859.1:0-9157 GCF_002007445.2 Ailuropoda melanoleuca
AAGTAAAATAAAAAAAAAAAAAAAGAAATACATATACGATGGTATTAAAAGTCATGGGAAGATATGTACTCACCAAGAGAGGGAGGACACTAACAAAAAAGGAAAGAACCAGTGATGGAGCCCTGGCACTACCAACATTAAAAAGCCAGGGAGAAAGGAACTAACTATGGAAGGGGACAAGGAGATGGCAGGAGTGTATGAAGTACTGGAAGCCCAGTAAAGAAAGACTATTGGACAGTGGGGAAAAATTAACTGTATAATTATATGAAATATTAATAGCTCAAATAATGTAAAAATTGAGAATTAACCATTATATTTCACAACGTCAAGTACACAGTGATTTGTAACTTAAAGAAGAGCAAATTAGAGAAGTGGTGGGGGCAAAAACCTGAGAACTGTAGAAAAGGAGTTGAAGACAAAAAGCGAAGTTAACCCTCCAGGAGTCTGGCTGCAAAGGAGATTTCTTAAGAAATGGAGCAGTAGCCAGAGGAGAAAGCGCAGTTAAAAGGCAGTTTATTTTTTAAATGGGAGGAAAAAAATAAAAAGGCATGTTTTTACATTAATGGAAATGATCTAATAGGAGTGAAATTTGATGATGTAGAAAAGATGTATTAAAGTCGTCATCATACTAACAATCAAGCAAAGCCCTCTCATAAGTCACATAGGAAAAAATTAACTTATTTATTATTCACAAGCTTTTGTATATTATTATAATGTAAGTAATATTATTATCCTTATTTTTTAAAGATGTGAAAATTGAGACACGGAGGAGATAACTGAGTTACTCAAGGTCATACAAATAGTGGCATTTCAACCCAGACAGTCTAGATATAGGGTCCCTGTGAAAACTAGCTACTCTGTGCTATCTCTTGAAGGGAAAATTACTGGAATAATGCTCTTGAGTAGGCTAGAGTGAATATGTTCTAAAGCACAAAAGGGGGCATTAGTGTTAGACTGAAACTTAGATATGTAGGAAGGTGTTAAAGCCAATGTTACCACAAGGTTAGATGTGACGCGATGGTGGGAGTTTCGCAGATCTGTCTCCCTTTCTCTCTCTTCAAAAACAGTCTTGAAACTATCACTACTATCGATGCCTTTCTTCTAGCCAACAAAGTGGGTTTACTCCTCATTGCTCTGAGGAATAATGCACATTATGGGAACTGTGTGGACTCTCGGTAGGAGAGTGTTGGAAAGTACTTATTACAGGGTGTGGATTTTGGTTAGGTGATTTGGGGAGTGTGTTGGTTTTGGTATAAAAGAATACAGAGATAATCTTATTATTATGTACCTTAAATCTTATCTATAGGGAGAGCGAGATGATTTTGAGCATCTTCTTATGTGCTTATTTGTCATCAGTGTATCCTCTTCTGTTAAATGTATGTTGAAATTATTTGCCCATTTTTTACTGGGTTGTTTGTCTTGTTGAGTTTTCAGAGTTCTTTACATATTCTAGACACAAGTCCTTTGTCAGATACATGTTTGGCAAATATTTATGCCCAGTCTGTAGATTGCCTTCTCATTTTCAAAATGGGGTCTTTTGAGAGCAAAAGTTTTTAATTTTGATAAAGCCAAATTAGTTGATTTCTCTTTTATGTCTTGTGGGTTTTTTCTCATATTTAAGAAATCTTTGAAAAACCCAAGATTACAAAGATATGCTCCCATAATTTTTCTTGAAATTTCATACCTTTAGACCTCAAATTAAATTAATAATCCATATTGAGTTAATTTTTTTATATGGTATTAGGTAAAGAGATTTCTTTCCATCCTTCCACTGGCTGACTGGCTAGTTCATCGCTCTCCAATAGTTTTAGGACTATATGTTGAAAATACTAGCCCTAGCCCATTGAACTGTCTTGGCACATAAATAGGTTGACTAATGGGTCCCAGTAATATCCAGGTCCTAATCCTTGGAACCTGTGGATGCTACTTTTTATGGCAAAGGGACTTTGAAAATTGATTAATTTAAGAGTTTTGAGATAGAGAGATTATCCCAGGTTATACAGATAGACTCTATAACTATAATCATAGATGTTCTTACAAGAAGGAAGAGTGAAATTTTACTACTGAAAAGAATGTAGCCATCTGTTTTGGGGGGGGAATTAGAGTCAGAAAGAGAAGATGCTATCCACTGTCTTTGAAGATGGAGGCAAGGGACACAAACCAGGGAATACAGGCAGCCACTGGAAAGAGGACATAAGGCAAAGAAACAATTCCTTTCCTAGAGCCCTGGAGGGAGTATAACCCTGGCAACACCTTGATTTTGGCATAGTGAAATCCAATTGGCACTTCTGGCCTCTAGAATATATTGCATTTTTTTAATCCACCAAGTTTGGGATAATTGTTACTGTAGCTATAGGAAACTAATACAGAACCTTTATCGAAAACAGGGATGCCTGGGGGCTCAGTCGGTTAAGTGCCTGCATTTGGCTCAGGTCATGATCCCAGGACCCTGGGATCAAGTCCCACAGTGGGCTCCTTGTTCAGCAAGCTCCCTGCAAGGAGCCTGCTTCTCTCTCTGCTTGTGCTCTCTCTCTCTCTCACTCTCTCTCTCTGACAAAAAAATAAATAAAATCTTAAAAAAATAATTTAAAAATTAAAATTTAGATTGAAAAAAGGAAAGAAAACACATTTACTGCTTAAGTAACGGTTTATTTCTGGACTCTGTTCTTTTCCATTTTTCAATTAGCCTATTTTTATGTTAATATAAAATATGTCTTTTGATTATTGTAGCTTTAAAGTAACTCTTGAAATTAAGGCATGGCATAAAGAAGTCAAAGGCCAGACTGAAAAAACAAAAAGCAAGCAAACAAATGACACCCTCAAATAATAAAAATAGTCCCAGAAGAGAACAGAGTACTCATACATGAATTAAAAGAGCAAAAACAAAAACAAAAAACTGTGATTAACATGGCATGGAATTAAATATGTGATGAAAAATTTTACCTTATAAAAGGAATAAAATGGAAGGTTTTAAAAATGGAAACACAATAACTGAAATAAGACGCTCAATGAATTGGCACACAGAGTCGAAGAGAAAGTTAATGAGCTAAAAAACCATTCAGTGGCACCTACGTGGCTCAGGTAGTTGAGCATCTGCTTCTGCATGATCTCCAGGTCCTGAGATCGAGCCCCACATCAGGCTCCTGGCTCAGCAGGGAGTGTGCTTCTCCCTCTCCCCCTGTCCATCACCCCTGCTCCTGTGCTCTCTCTCAAATGAATAAATAAAATCTTTAAAAAATAAATTAAAAAAATAATAAATAAATATTCACAATAAAATATATAGTCTAAATTACAAAAATGCAAAAGAGATGGAAAATTAAAAAAAAAAAAGGAACTCGGAAGTACTGGAGCTTAAAAGAGTGCGAAAACACTATGTATAGTGTAAATGCTAGGAATTTTCCAAAATTGAGTGAAGACATGAAGCCACATATTACATAAATTTTATAAATCCCATGTTGGATAAACAGATATTAGAACATACCTAGGCATTTAAGAATACAGTAATGAAAAACCAATGGGAAAAAAAAAGAAAACTGTAGAAACCTATAAGAAAAAAAAAATCATTATCTCTAGAGGAGCAAAAGAAAAACTAACAACAGATTTCTTCACAGACACAAGAAATGTCCAAATAAAATGTAATGAAAACTTTAAGTGGATGGGGAGAATAAATGTCCAAATGGAATTATCTATTAACTAAATATTCTTTAAAAATGAAGGTAACATAAAGAAATATTCAAACAAAAACTGAGAATTCATCACCAGCAGATCTGTACTGAAGAGAATGCTACCAAAGATTTCTCATGCACAAGGAAAATGGGCCCAGATGGAAGCTTAGAGAGACAAGGAGGAATCAAGGCCAACGGAAAAATATGTACTATATGAATAATCCAAAAAAACCCCAAAAACTGATGTAGCTAAATTAATATTATACAAATAGTTTTAAAAATAGCACTCTGACAAGAGATAAAGAAGGTTTAGAGGAAATGGCGAGGGCCGCAGGACTAGGTTGCACAAACCCTGCACTCTCCAAAGAAATTTCTTTTGAAAAACATTTTCCAAAGAAAAGTTCATTTTCAGGACTAGACCTTGGACAGTTCCCAAGAGTCATTCTCTGGGCCCTTGTACTATTCCGCCTGATTTTATATCCCTAATTAAGGAATGCACTTGTTGTGATGAGCACTGGGTGTTGTATGGAAGTGCTGAATCACGACATTTAGCACCTGAAGCTAATATTACACTCTATATTAATTAATGGAATTTAAATAAAAACTTTTTTTTTTAAAGATTATTTTTGTATGCCTGAGGTCTTGGCCCATGCTATACAGTGTGACTAGATAAGTTTATCCTGACAATGTGAATTACAGTGAATGTCTATTTTTGCTCTGAGGGTCTGGGGTCTGAGTAGCTGAGGTCAGTTACATGGGTGCTACATGCCCACATGACTGACCCCTAATAAAAACCCTGAACACCAGAGCTCTGGTGAGCAGCTTCCTTGATTGGCAATATTTCACACTTGTTACACATCACTGCTGAGAGATTTAAGCATGTTCTTATGTGACTCCATTGAAAAGAAACACTTGGAGGGCTGCATCTGATTTTTCTTGGACTTTGTCCCATGTTCTTTCCCTTTGCTGATTTTAATCTGTATCCTTTCACTGCAAACAAAACCATAACTTGTACAACAGCTTTTTCCATGTCATGTGAGTTCTTCTAGTGAATCAAGGCTGAGGGAGGCCTTGGGTACTCTAACACAGATACCATCCTAAATTTAAGGATCCCATTTCTTCCTAATCAATGCCCTAACAGTAACAAATAGATTCTATATGTTTGGGAATTCAATTTGTGTTGTAAATTAGTCACCCAGAAGATAAGACTTTGTGTGTGTTTTTCATATAACTCTTATGAATTTCTAGCACGAACATCCTTTTCTTTGACAGAAAAACATATATATTTGTGTCACCAGTGAATTCTATCACACATTTAAGGATGAAATAGTACCAATTTTAAGTAAACTTTAAGAACATGCAAAAGGTGATGTTTTTCAACACATATTATAAAACCCAAATAACCTAGACATCTAAGCCTGATAAGGACATCACAGAAAGGGAAAAAAAAATAAGAATCCAATATATTTAATAAATACAAATACTGAATCCAGAGATATCTATATGAGGACATTTGACACTATTACATTGTCTTTATATTATATCTACAATGCTTGATTTTATGTGAATACCAAATAATGGAATTCACCACATTTAGAAAATACAGAAAAACTATGTGTCTCAATAGACATAGAAAAAGGCATGTGATGGAATTCCACATCTAAACATCCATTCATAAATAAGCTAGAAACCAGGAAGAGGAAAGAATAAAGTTCCTAAAAATAACTGAATTATGTGGGAAGTGGGTGAATTTTATGACATGTGAAATATACTTCAGTAAGACTGTTTACTTAAAAAAGAAAAATACATATAAAAAGAAAAATATATAAACCTAGGAATAGAAGAAAACTTTCTTAATAAACAGCATGTTTTTTTAAAAACCTACAACAATCACATTAGTGATAAAATATGGAGAGTTGGTATTGCCATAATAATGCTGTATAACATGCTCCTTCCCAACCTGTCATCTTAAAAGAACAACAATTTCTCGACATCTGGACAACTGTGGATCATCTAGGGGTTGACTAATCCAGAAGCTGAGCTCAAATGAGACTGGCTACATTCTGGGATTTTGTCTAGGTCAATTCAACATGACTCTTATCCTTCAATGACCAGGAAGCTGCCTGAGGCATGTTTTCCTCATGATGATAGAAGTACAAGAGGGCAACTCTTTTAAAGCTTGCGCTTGTGTCACAGCTACTAGTATTGCAATTAATAGAAGCAGGAAAGATCAATCAAACATATAGTGGGAAAAGAGTAATTCTTTGCTTAAACAAACAAACAAACAAAAAAACCCCACCTTATATCAGCAGCATTATTCCTAATAGCCAAGATATGGAAACAATCTAAGATCTATCAACGGATCAACGGATCAGCAAAAGGTGGTATATACATACAATGGAATATCATTCAACCTTTCAAAGAAGAAAATTCTGACACACGCTACAACATGCATGAACCTTGAGGAAATATGCTAAGTGAAATAAACTGGTCACAAAAAGAAAAACATTATGTGATTCCACCTATACCAGGTACTTAGAGTTTCTTCTTCCATATAAGTAGGTCAGATTCATAGAGACAGAAAACAGAATGGTGGTTGCCAAGGGTTGGGGGTAGGAGGCAATTGTTTAATGGGTACAGAGTTTCAGTTTTACAAGATTAAAAGAGTTCTAGAGATGGATAGTGGTGACAGTTGCACAACAATGTAAATATACTTAATACTACTGAACCGGTTAAGATGGCAAATTTTATGTTATGCATATTTTACTATAATTAAAGAAACCCAAACTATCACAATCCATCTTCACTACTTCTAGCCAGTATTGTACTACAGGTCTTTGTCAATGCAAATAGGCAAGAAAAACAGATTAAAATCAAAGAGATAGGAAGGGAAGAAATAAATGTTACTATTAATAGTCATCTGATTTATTTATGTAGAGAGTCCAAAAGAATCTACAAATATTAGATTTTGGAAGATTGTTAGGTCAAAGGTCAATATGCAAAAATCAAATGGATTTCTATATACTAACCACAAAAGAAGGTAAAATTATAAAATATACCATTAAAATCACATCAATAAACATCAAATATCTAGGAATATAGCTAATGGAAGATATGTAAGACTTCTATACAGTAAGTAATAAGTGAGAGAAAAGTATAAAATATCTTAAGCAAATGGATGAATAAATTATTTTTATGGATTGAAAGCCTCATTATTTAAAGATGCCAATTCTCCCCAAAATCATTTATAAATTCAGTGCAATCTCCCCCAAAGGCTAACAGTGTTTACATTTGTGTGTTGGTGTACGTTTGTATACACATATATATGTAAATGGACAATCTGATTCTAAAACTTACCTGGAAATGCAAAGGACTTAAAGAGAAAAACACTCTCATATAAGAGCAAGGTTAGAAGAACCACCATAACATACATCTAAACTTGCTATAAAAGTACAATAATTAAGGCTGTGGTATAGCCAAAAAGAGAAATGAAAGAACAGAACATTCAGAAGCAAACCCAAATCCATATCTACTCTTATTCTTCATCTATAATAATGGGACTATAGAGAAGTGGGAGAAGGGGATTTTTTTTTTCAATAAGTGGTGCTGGATAGTTTGAGATCCACGTAGGAAAAATGAAACTTTGCTGCTACTTCGTATCACACAAAAATCAATTCCAGGTGAATTATAGATCTAAATGTAAAAGGTAAAACACACAAGCTTTAGAAGTTTCCTTTGGAGAATATTTCCATGACCTTAGAGTAGTAAAAGATTTCTTAAATTGGATATAAGAAATACTAACTAAAATGAAACATATTAATGAATAGGAATATATTAGAACTTCCTGTGACTAGATTCTTCAATAAGAGAATTGAAAAAGCAAGAAGGTTTTTATAATAAATAAAACTGGAAAAGGCTTATATCAAAAATGTATAGCAAATACCTTCAAATTAATATGAAAAAGGCAGACAACCCAATGGAAAAAAATAGACAAGAAAAGTGAATAGAAACTTTCTAAAATGGGGCACCTGGGTGGCTCAGTCAGTTAAGCATCCGCCTTCAGCTCAGGTCATGAACTCAGGGTTTGAGATTGAGCCCTGCATCAGGCTCCCTGCTCACTGGGAGTCTGCTTCTTCCTCTCCCTCTGTTTATCCCTCTACTTTTCTCTCTCTCCCTCTCTCTCAGAATAAATAAAAATAAAATCTTTTTTAAAAAAAGAAATTTTTTAAAATGTATAAAAAAGTGGCTACAAATTATATGAAAAGATTCCCAATTCCTGAGTTACAAAGTCTACTCTGATCAACCAACAGGAATTTAGTTATGGATACACAAATTCATGAGACACAACAGGCTATACTCAGCAACAACACCTCAAGAAAGGATACAGGACAGCAACACAATATGCATGGTAACAGCAAATAAGGTTTATAACTCCGAGGTGCAACTTTTGAGGTCCCAACTCCCGATTTGGGTCATGTGTAGTCAAGAGAGAACAAGAACTGGGCTTGGACCACCTGTAGAGCTATCATTTCTAAATATGTGCTAATCTTAGAGCCCCATCAGGAGTATATGACCATCTGCCATTTTCCAGTTTATCTGTACTTCATCAATTATGTGTTGCTTGCTGGTAATTGATTATTCAGTGAACAATCTCAACAGTGAGGTGCAGGTGATTGTACTGGTACCTAACATTTAAATTAGATACTGCACACTACTATAAACTTACTGAGTTCATGTTTCAAGGAAGGCTCAATGAATAGTCAAATCCTTGAGTTATTCTTGAGGCTAGAGGAAAAAAGTCATGTTCCATTAGTCATTAGGAAACGTAATTTAAAACTACAATGAGATACTGTTAGAAGAGGTGATTTAAAAGTACTGGAGGGGACAGAGAATAACTAGCACTCTCATAAACTACCAGTGGGAATTTAAATTTGCACAAACATTTTGGAAAACTGGCAATGTCCACCAAAATTGAGCTCATGCATTGCCTATGATACTTCATTTCTACTTCAAAATAGATCATCCAAACAAAATGTATATTTAGGTGTTTGAGTGTATAGAGGAAATGGTGCAGATCTGGCATAAGTGGGACAGAGGGGGAAAAACAAAAAGACTTTGGCAGTCAGACTACAGAGGCATCCTATTACTAATATGTCTCTGGTTAAACAACCAAGATACTCTAGATAATTCTTAAACAACTGAAATTCCTTGGTGATGGCTCAGTGTCCAAAGACAGAAAACCATGACTGATCTCTACTCACTGCCAAATAATCAGCATCTTAGGATGCTGGAAGGAAGGAAAGGAAAAATATTTTAATTGCAGCTTTTCCTTCTCCATTCCTCTTCTTTCTAGAATATAAATTGTTTTTGCATATATAAGGAGAAATCAGTCTATCGTTGTTGTTTTTGTTCTTTTGCCCACAAGTAAATCTCATGCAAATAATCACATAAACCTGCATTATTTGCTGGCATAAATCAACAGACACATACAG
>NW_023242860.1:0-1493 GCF_002007445.2 Ailuropoda melanoleuca
AGCACCGGCACAGGCGGCGGGGGCGCGCACGCTCACGCACGCACCCGCACAGGCGCGCGCGCCCCCGGAAGAACGTGGGCTCCGCGGGTCGGAGTCGCGGGCGGGGCAGGCCGCGCACGCGCCCAGAGCGCAAGGCCGGGGGCGGGGTGGAGCCGCAAGTGACAGCAGCGGAGGCTCCGAAACGCCTGGCGTGGGCGGAGCCTCGAGCGACAGCCCAGGGGCGGAGCCCCAAGTGACAGCCCAGGAACGGAAGGCCCGGGAGCTGTGGGCGGAGCTCGCACCGCGGAGCCGGAAGCGCCTGCCGCCGGCCCGGGGCGGGACCGAAGCGCGGGGGCTGAGCCTCCCGCCAATGCCTGTGGTGCTCTCGGGTGTGCGGACAGGTGATGCGGTGAGTTGCGGGAAAGGAGGAGTGCGGGGCGTTGTGTTGCAGCTGCGTTTGCTCAGTGCCTTACGGAAGACTGATAACACGTAATGGTCCTCGTCAAAGAACAGGAGAGGGTGTTGGCGGGAAATGACCCGGAGGCCGACGCCCCCTTCCTGGGGCCACTGTTAGGGACTAGCATTTGCTCTTCCCTGGAGCTCAGGGACGGGACTTCCTGCCCAATCACTGAAGTGCCACCGCCAATGTCCAGCCACGCTCCCAGAATCGCCTTCAAACAGCGGCGTGGAAAACCAGGAAGACCAACGTCCACCCACTTCCCTCCCTATCCAGGTAGGGCTCCGGCTCATCCTGTTGACCACCTGGGAGGGGAGGCCTGCCCGCCAGCTTTCGCTGTCACTCCCCCATAACCGAAAACAGTTCTACCGTCGCTGTCACTCCCCCTATAACCGAAAACAGTTCTACCGTTTATTCGGTGCCTGCTCTGTGTCTGCTGCGTTGGCACGTGCCAGTTTTCATCCAGAATTCACCCAAACAGGTGTTTCCGGTGCTTCGGCCTCCTCGCTTCCACCGTGCCCACTGGCCATGCATGTTCCGTTCAGCGGAGTTGTCTTCTTAAAACAGAAACCTGATGCCATCCAAGGCTTCCTACGACACCGGAGTAAAATCCAGGGTCTTTGCCAACAGGCTGCGACCCCTAGCTACCTCTGCCCTCTTCTTACACCTCCCTGCCATCATGCTGGCTGTAGTCAGTAAGCTGCAACGTCAAGCAGGCAGTAAGAAAAGTAAGTAAGATTAATACTATTGATTCAAGAGGATGAAGGATCCCAGGACACAGTCACAGGAGGGAGAGAATAAAATGGACCTGATACCAGTATCAGATTGAAGCTGTGTTCAGCCTATGTTGAAAGCTGCACGAATGAATAAGCCAGGCCTTGATGAGTCCCTCCTTGATCTAGTAGTTCCACTTTAGGGATATTCTTCCTAAGAAAATGTTCCCGAATACAGAAGAAGGTGTATGCTCTTGATGGTGTTATAACAGCGAAAATGAGGGGTGCCTGGGTGGCACAGCGGTTAAGCGTCTGCCTTCGGCTCAGGGCGTGATCCCGGCGTT
>NW_023242861.1:0-1493 GCF_002007445.2 Ailuropoda melanoleuca
CTCTAGGTCCTATAAGTCAAAGTAGTCTTGTAGAAAATGCTTTGTGATATATTTCCATCCCCTTGATATCAACATTTTAAACATTTAAGATCACTTGAATTTTTTTTTTTTAAATAAGGCCCACCTTGTCCTGCTTTCATTCCAACTTTTCCGTTTCTAGAATAAGATTGGATGCTGAAGACACTGTTGGAGCTCCCAGTGTGTCTGGTTTTGGGGTCTGCCCCCTATGCTCCAGGAAGTTGCATTATTGACTCCAGACTCCGGTAAATCCCCAGAGCTCAGGCCTTTCACATAACTGTGGTAGGGAGAGACAAAGAGCCTGCTTCCCAGGCCGGTTCTGTTTACACTTCCTTGATCAGGGATAATGATTTGTTTACAGGAGACATTCTGTCTTCATTAAACTCATTTCTGGACAATCAATAGAAGGACTAAGATGACAGGGCACATGTGTATTTGAAGTTCACACATCCTGCCTTGCTCGAGAGGGACCAAGGCTCAGCCAAGACTTTCTGATACTGACACCAAGACAACAAGTGCTCTGCTTGAATCAAGGAAAGATGACCCTTCCCTGAAGGAGCATGAACATAGGCTCAACAAATGACTTTGCTAATTATTCTTTGATTCCTGGTACCCTTGGGCCCTGCCTATTATATCACATATATGGTGCAGTCTGATTTTCCATCCCCATTAAAAAATCATATTTAAAGATGTTTAATAAACAAACTGGAGACATTTATGCAATTAACTTAGGTGCTTATCTTCGCCAGCGCAAAATAGAGAAGTGTCCATCAACCTTAATTAGCTGATATGCTTTATAAACATCAAGGCTCATGCTTTAATTCGAGATTGAGATCAGAGCAAAAGAATTTATACTTGTCTTTCCTTTAGAAAGCAGAATATTTTTAATTAGCTAAATATAACGTTTTTAAAAGCCTCTCTTTTATGCAGATGCTTTTCAGTGCAAAGTTACAAAAAATAAGTATAATGTGGTTCATTTATGAATAATCACTAGTTCTCACTCACTTCTTTCCTTCATTCTACTTTCTTTCCTCAAGTTCAAGTGCAGCTTGGTTTTCTTATTGACCTTAGATCTCTTTCTTACCCGTCTTGTGCACAGGCTCAACCCCTGTCCTGATGCAAGTGCACAAAACAATGTTGCTGTTGTTGTTGTTTTAAAAAAAGGATTTTTGTGAGTGATGCATGACCTAGCACTGGGTGAGCGTCCTGAAACTGCCCTCAACCCCACCTGGGCACAGTCTCCAGGTAACTCACAGTCTAGAGGACCCCAAAGATTGGTGGCAGTGACTGCTACGGACATTCATTTTTGGCTGAGCAATTGTCTTACTTTGGACCAAAGGGGTTATCCCACAGGGAACCTCCAATATGCCTCTTGTAGATCTGGAAATTAATGAAGGCCTGGTCCATGTATTGGCAGCCAGGACTAAGAGACCCCTGTGCCCAATGAAAATCAGACAGGAACAATGCCAACCTGG
>NW_023242862.1:0-1493 GCF_002007445.2 Ailuropoda melanoleuca
AAAAGAAAATCTTTAAAAAGAAAAAAAAGGCTTAGCACTATGCCTGGCACATAGTAAATTCTTGATAAATAGTATTGTTCTCTCCGGATGTTTCAAATGTTAGCTCCTTTTGTTAATCCTCTTGACCCCACTTTGAGAATTATCATGATGCTATACAGTCCAAATTCCCTAAATTTAAAATTGCCTCCAGGGGCGCCTGGGTGGCTCAGTTGGTTTAGGATCCGGCTCACGATTTCCGCTCAGGTCATGATCTCATGGATAGTGGGATCAAGGCTCTGTGCTAAGTGGGGAGTCAGCTTGAGTTCCTCTCCCTCTCCCTCTGCCCCTCCCTCTTCCTCTGCTCTTCCCCCTACTTGCACGATTTCTCTCTCTCTCAAATAAATAAATAAATTTTTTAAAAAAGGAATTGCCTCCAAAAGAACAATTCCTCAGGGATGTATCATAAGATGAAATGAAAGCATTCTTCACTCTAAAAGGAATCAATATTAATGTATAATATTATATAATATTTTCTTATTATCAGCTCTATAGGCTTTAGGACCCTGCTATTACTCAAATTAGGGCTAATACTTTAATACTTGCTACCCAATAAATGTTAACTGTCAACATCAATGCATTATTTGTTAATACTGGTATAGTTAATTAATAATTATAATTATTGATGCAATCTTATACAATAATTACTAAAATACCAATAGAGAAATCGATATTTCATGCCCCTGTAATGCTGACCATGACTCGAAGAATAACCTGACAACATCTAGGGCAGCCAGGAAAACAGATGGGGCTGAGAACCTACTGAATAAATGCTCTCAGCCACCCTCCAGGAAGTACCCCACTGAAGAAGCTCGGCACTGATCATGTCCTCAGAGAAGGGCAAGGTGTTCAACTCAAATAGTTCCTATTATTAGTGAAAAATATAATATTCTCGTTAAATTCAGATGGACTGGACGTCATCCCCAAATTTTGCTTGGACGGGAGCTACTCTCTATTTCCCGTGTGGCTTAAACAAATAACAGAACACTGCAGGTGAGGCACTGGACTAGAGGGAGGAGAATGGGAGGCAGACTCCCCAGCCCTTTCTCACATGAAAAACCCGAAGCTGGCCAAGAAGAGGAATGGCATTACACAGTCAACAAGGTTTGACCACACTAGGTCACAACTAGATGTTTCCTCCGGGTAGCAAAGCATATAAGAACTTTACTTTTAAGCCAGAGAGATATGGGTTCTGGTGCTACTACTCACCAGCTGTGAAGTCATGAACAAGTGATTTATCTCCTTTTAGTCTCAGTTTGTTCATCTGTAGAATGGGGATTATAGTAGAATCTCCCTTATGGGGCTGTGTGAGGATTAAGTAAGGCAATGCATGCACAGCACCAAATGAGCAAGGAATTTATTTTAAACATTATTAATATTTTTGATGTATCAACAGTTAACACTAACATGGTATCAAATATAATTATTTTGCTCTCTCTCTCTCACACACACACACA
>NW_023242863.1:0-1494 GCF_002007445.2 Ailuropoda melanoleuca
GAGAGAGAGAACACAAGCAGAGGAGTGGGACAGGGAGAAGCAGGCTTCCTGCTGAGCAGGAAGCCTGATGTGGGGCTCGATCCCAGGACCCTGGGATTGTGACTCAAGCCAAAGGCAGATGCTTAACCAACTGAACCTTCCAGGCGCCCCTGTATTCCCTTTTCTAGGTGAAAGAAAAAAATAACAAGAGTTAAGCTCCCACCAGAGATTTAGTCACAAACTCAGCTGCCAACTTACATTGTTGGATCACTTAGCCCTATCTTCACTATCTACAGTATTCAACATGGAAAGTTGGTGTTCACATGCAAGGAATGTTCAAGAATGGTCCACTGGCCATAAACTCTAGACCAGAAGGTTTGGTAACAGTTAATAAAATAATTAGGGTTCCAGTTAACTGAAGTAACTTCCGGAGGTTGCCATTAATGGAGGTTTTTACTGATATTGAAGAAGTTGGTTATTCAAAGATTGGAAGCACATTGGAAGGCATTTACCCAAGTGCCATGGTACTAGAAATTCAAGTATTCAGAGAAGTTAGGAGCTCAGTGATATGTGCATGGTGGACACTTAAAACAACACTGGATGAAACGAATACTATAATGGAAATAATTCAGCTAGTGTTAACAGAGTACCCACTAAACGTCAAACATTTCATCTTCACACGGAGCCTACCATATAGATATCTCTGTGTTCCTTTGACGGATAAAGAAATTGAGGCTTTGAAGTAACTTGACCAAAGTCCTACAGGCAATCCAGGTGGAACCAAACTTCAATCCTTAGGATTCCAAAGCCCTTTTTCTCTTCACTGTGCCACACTATGTGGAAACTCCTGTCTAGAATCCCATCTCTCATTCTTTTTCCATCCTTTTCGAGGAAAATGAATTTTCCATACCCTGGATCCTCCATTCATGTCAACAAACCCTCATTGAATTTATCTTTCATCTCTGAGATTTCTGTTAAACCAAACTCTCTCCCCAGAGCTCTTTCCACGTTAACCCCACAACTACATGGTTTCAAACCATTATGGAAACAGCTCCCGAAATTTCGTTCATTGAAAAACTCAAGCTCCTTTGGGCACAGAGTGCCTTCCGCTACTCTCCCAGATCTTTCTCCCAAATCTCCATCTCAATTATAAAAACCCTGCTTTAGATATAAGCCTTTCTCTTAAAATACCACTTCGCGTAGATAAAATGAATAAATATCACCCCCAGCAGAGAAAGTAAGCTTTCCAAAAACAAAACCAAAAAATGCTTCTAAGCACAGCATCAAAAGGTGCCTACCTAGATGTAGCATCCTGGAAACAGGAGCAGACAGACAGAAAGAAGGTCAAAAATGACATGGAACAGACATATATAGGATGGGTTTTTTTGCCAGGGCAGTTTGGATCACGTGACACTCAGAGGTACAAGTTAAAAAAGAGTGCCAGACACTGCAAACAGCAGTCAAGGCACCCATCAGGAGGATGCTGGAGGACCTGAGTGTGGAGGGTGGGGGGGG
>NW_023242864.1:0-1494 GCF_002007445.2 Ailuropoda melanoleuca
CTCTCGCTGGCTGTCTCTACCTCTGTCGAATAAATAAATAAAATCTTTAAAAAAAAAAAAAAAAAGAAAATTCTTGAAAAACTTTATACTCATAAATTAGACAACTTAGCAGAAATGGACCACTTCCTCAAAACCCACAAACTACCAAAATTAACGAAGATCAAGTAGATAATCTGTGTAGTCTTATAACCATAAAAGAAATTAAATTCATAATGAAAAATCTCCTAAAAAACAAATCTGCAGGCCCAGATGGTATTACTGGAGAGCTCTACCAAACATTAAAAGAGAATTGACATCAATTTTAGTCAGTCTTTTCCGGAAAATAGAAGGGAGGAAATACTACCCACCTTATTTTATGAGGCTAGTACTACTCTACTAACAAAATCAGAAAAACATAGTACAAAAAATGAAAACTGCAGACCAGTATTCATCATGAACTCAAAATCTACAGATATTACCAAATCAAATCCAACAAGGTATAAAAAAGTTATACACCACTACCAAATGGAATTTATTTGAGGTATGCAAAACTTGTCCAACATGGGAAAAGCAATCAGTCTAATCCACCATATCAACAAGCTAAAGAAGAAATATTATATCAGTTGATACAGAAAAAGCGTTTGACAAAATCTAAAATCCATTTGCGATAAATTTAAGTTTCAGCAAACTAGTAATATAGGGAAACTTCCTGAACTTGATAAAGAACATCTACAAAAAACTTATTGCTAAAAACATGCTTAATAGTGAAAAAAAAAAGTACGAATGCTCTCCTCCCAAGATCAGGAGCAAAGCAAGGCTTTCTGCTCCCACTACTTTTTTTTAACTGAGTACTAGAGGTTCTAAGTAGTACAATAAGGCAACAAAAGTATTAAAAGGCACAAAGTTTGGCAAGTAAGAAACAAAACTCCCTATTTGCAAATTATGTGTTTGTCTATATAGAAAAAAGCATCTACAGAAAAATTCCTACAACTAATAAATGAGTTAATTTGAGAATGTAAGATCAACACGCACACACAAAAACTCCAGTTGCATTTTTGTAGGATCACAACAGTTGGAAACTGAAATTTAAAACAATACTATTTACTATCACTCCAAAGAAAGTTGAATACTTAGGTATACGCTGAAGAACACACATATGTTAATCTGTATGCTGAAAACTATAAAACACTAAAGAAATCAAGGGACACCTAAAGAAATGGACAGACAAGCTATGTTCGTGAATTGAGAGATTGAATACACTAATGATGTCAGTTCTTCTCCGTTGATATATACGTTTATGTAATTCCTATCAAAAACCCAAGTTTTTTTGTAGGCATACAATTATGTATATTTATTATAGAATTATATGGAAAAGCCTAGGTCCTAGAACAGTTAACACAATTTTGAAAAAGAACAACAAAGTGGAGGGGCGCCTGGGTGGCTTAGTCGTTAAGCGTCTGCCTTCGGCTCAGGGCGTGATCCCGGGGTCCTGGGATCAAGCCCCACATCAGGCTC
>NW_023242865.1:0-1494 GCF_002007445.2 Ailuropoda melanoleuca
TATAGGCTAGACGTTCTCTCATTCCCGCCGTCCTTCTTTCCCACTGATGATTCCTAGAGGAGGCTTAGGAGCCACCTGTCTACTATGGCAGTGCCCCCTGCAGCCTGGGGCTATTCGACTACAGAGAGTTACATTAAATAATAATAATAATAATAATAATAATAATAATAATAATAATAATAATATCTTTATTTTTGCGTATATCGTGATCCCTGTTGCAGCACTTTAGCCTGTTCCCTAAAGAATGTAGTTCCTCTAATCTTGCACTGTTTCACATCACCCTTTGTCCATTTCCAGGGTGAGCACTCTAACAAACACAACAGCACCGTCCCAGTTTAAAATTCATCCGTGTGTCCCTACTCCTCAAAACAGTGTTTCTCAAAAGACAAAACAAAACAAAAAACTAAAGGTCTATAGATCTTCGCATTCAGATCATTAATGAGAAGAAGGCACATTGCTAAGGGACACTACCAGGTCTGGTTTGCAGGCTAAAATGTGAGAGCCATCGACCTTTGCCTCATTTCCCACTTGGCTTCATCTCACACCATCAACTCCAGTCACACTAAATTACTCAGAATCCTCTGAACACATAATGTTTTTCCATCATTTCCAAGCCTTTACACCATGTCTCCCTCAGACTAGGATGCCCTTGACCCCCCCTTCTCTATTCTTTCTACTAAAAACTTTCACATCTTCCAATATTCAACTCATGGTCTTCTGAGGGTCCCCGTTAGGATTAGCCAGTCCCTGCTTAGACCTCTATTCAACCCTGTCCGAATCACTATCATACAATGTAAAATATTTTATCATAATTTTATTCCATATCCTCCTTCCTTCCTATAAACTTTCAGCTTCTTGAAGACAAGAACCTTGTAATTTCTCCTTTATCCAGCTACTAATTAGTGTTTGCCCAAGACAGACAAAAAAAAAAAAAAGAATGGGGAAAAAAAACCGGTCATGCTGTTTTAGTCTGTAAGTTGTCTTGAGGAGTAACTAAAAATTTTTTGATTAAAATAGATGAACAAATTAGGTGATTGTTGAATATACTATAAATAGGAATTTTTTCTAAAACCCAAAATTGGTCAGGCACATGAAAAATGTCTTAAAAAGCTTTATGTTCAAATAAGCATTTGTTTCTTCGGAACTACTTAAAATTTAATATCAACAACAACAACAAAAAAGCTTCTGAATTTTTTGAATTTAGAGAGAATAAAAGTGAGGGACAGGAAGTTCTTCCTACTGTTAAATAATGTAGCAGATAAACATGAATTTCACCCAGGAAATGGGGAAATTCTGGATAGCAGATGCTACGTCTACATCAGTACGAACCCAAAACTGAAACCCAGAGGAAGAAAATAGATAAATGGTATTTTGAAAATTGGTTACATTTATCAGAGAAAAGTTGCACTCTTATATCCAGACATATTAAAATTAATCAAATGATGGATTAAAAATCCTAGCAAGTACCGGGGCGCCTGGGTGGCACAGTCGTTA
>NW_023242866.1:0-1494 GCF_002007445.2 Ailuropoda melanoleuca
TTAAAATATTGCCCGACATGATTTATTATAAATATAAGAAAGTGGTTTTGAAAGCAGGAACAGACAGTTTTTTTGTCTTACTCTCAGCCCAGTAATACTTGACTTGAATGCTTGCTTGTGGCTCAGCACAGTCCCCTAGTCTGAGAAGAAGCCCAGTTCCTTTCTACAGAGGTCTTCCTAAACTCTGTTATATCTTCCTGTTACTAGGACTGTGCTCTAAACCTCCAAATTCCAAATAATATCTGAACATTCCTAGCCACTCTGTTTTCTCCTGGCGAGGGTCAAGATACTGGAAGACTTCATTTGGTGGGACAGTTTCTGACTCCTTGTAGTCAGACAGCAATAATGACCACACTCTCAGGCTCCCTAATCACCTGCTATTTGGACCTAAGGCTTTTTTTTTTCCCTACTGTACCTCTGTTAGGAGTATGACCACAGACTTTGGCTTGAATCCCAGAAGAATTCCCTATCCTCTTTGCGCAGCACTTCCTTAATAATATGAAAATATCTGAATCTAATTATATGGAGAATATGTGCCCACTTAAATTCCCTGTTTCTCATTTCCCTGTTACCCTTAGTAATTGCCTAAGATGAAAGCTCCTGCAAATATGAATTTATTCTCTTCTCTATTCTTATTTCCATTCTGCTCTATGCTTCTTCTCCCTTAACCTAATTTCACATTCTTCCACTATTCTCATACCTTTCAATCATGGTCTGTGAAATCCCTGGTATGTGGCAAAGACATACACACACACAACACATCTCTTACTTTGTCAACTTCTTTTGCGACATTTCTCTATCTCGTGCTTTAACTGAAATTTGTTGTCCTTATGACACAACCACAGCATGCCTCAAGCTGATGTTAATCATTCACCCACACATCTCATATCTCTGGGTCAGGAAGTGGGAAGTCAGCATTCTTCTCACTTCCCAAGCTGATCCCTGACCATTACCCCGATACTCCTTGGAAAATCCCTTGCTTTTTTGGAACTCAGGATATTTGGCTCTCAACCAAATATACTAATCACTCTCCCTCAAGCCCCGGGCACTTGAAAACATCACTCACAGTGTTTCTCCCTATTTTAAGTCTTGCCACCATCTCTGAGGTTACTTCAATATTCACATTATGGCCCATCCAGCACCCCACATGCTCAATTAGTTGACCTTCCCTAGTGTAAATTCCTATACCTAAATCCCTGTGTGTTGGAAATCTACTTCCATGCTATTGCTTATGTTCCACATATGAATGAAACCATATGGTAATTGTCTTTCTTAGCTTGACTTACTTCACTTAGCATAATCCCCTCCAGTTCCATCCATGTTAATGCATGGAGGACCATAGGGGAAGGGAGGGAAATCTGAAGGGGGAGAAATCAGAAAGGGAGACAAACCATGAGAGACTATGCACCCCAGGAAACAGATTGAGGGTTTCAGGGTGGAGGGGGTAACAGGGTGATGGGTATTAAGGAGAGCACATGTTGTGATGAGCACTGG
>NW_023242867.1:0-1374 GCF_002007445.2 Ailuropoda melanoleuca
TACATTTTCTAAGGCCTTACAGACATTATATGGCTGATTTGGAATCTGAAACTCCAAACAAGGATTTTATGGGCTGAATTGTGTCTCCTCAAATTTATATATTGAAGTTCCAATCCCCAGTGCCTTGCAAAGAAATGGTATTTGGAGATAAGGCCTTTAAGGAAGTGATTAAGTTAAAATGAGGTCATTGGTGTGAGGCCCTAATCCAATAAGATTGCTGTTCTTATAAGAAAGGGAAAGAAACACCTGGCATGCATGCATATCAAGGAATGAACATGTGAAGACACAGCAGGAAGGTGGTCATCTGCAAGCCAAGGGGAGAGGCTTCAGAACTCAACCGTGCTGCCACCTTGATTTTGGAGTCTTAACTTCTAGACTTGTGAGAAAATAAATTTCTGTTGTTTAAGCCACCCAGTCTATGGTATCTTCTTATGGCAGCCCTAGAAAACTAATGCAAAGTGATTCTCAACATGGCCCTATTAACATTTGGAGCCAGCAGAGGACTATCCTGTTCACTGTGGAATGTTTAGCAACATATATATGGCCTCTATCTACTCGATATCAGCAGTAACCCTTCAGTTTTGATAATCAAAAATACTTATAGATATTACCAAATTTCTTTGAGATGTAAAGTGGTCCCTGGTTGAGAACCAGAGCTCTACACTGAGAAAGCACACAGACTCTCAAGGAGTTTTAATAATTTTCCTCAACCAAAGTCTTATTACACTACATAATGAAACTAGGACAAAAACTGAGGTTCATCTGAATCCAAATTAATATATTTTCCCACAAAATCTATTATTGTTGGCAGGATTATAAGTGGAAGAGGAAGCGTATTAGAATGGGGCCCAGAGGTGAATGAGCAGGACGGAAATATACCTTGAGAATGTCTACCCTGATTCAGAAGCACTGTTCATAAAGCACTACTGAGGATCCAGGTAAACAAAACTGGAAGCCTTAATTTTGAAATTAAGATTGATGAAGAGTATAATTGGAACTCATCGTTTCATGAAAATATGTTGATCTGCCTGTCTTGATTATTACTACTATATTTTTCTTTGAGTCAGACAATGTCCATAATCTTAGAAAAGGTAAAAGAAAGTTTCAAGAAGCCAAAAATATATCAGGCCATAGACGGGAAAGATGAAGAGAACTGCAAGCATATTGCTTGTTTTTAGTTATTTGAGTGTCATTTTGTACCCTAATTATCTACTTAGTTTTCTCTGCCTCACTTGACTGTGACTCCTTGCCATACAGGATTATGTCTTCTATTGTTTATATTCTTAGCACTTTGTACTATATCTGTCATATAATCTGAACTTAATAAAAATATGCCAAATGATTAAATAAGCCCAAGGGCCACCTAGTAAAATG
>NW_023242868.1:0-1494 GCF_002007445.2 Ailuropoda melanoleuca
AAAAAAAAAAAGACTCAAAGGCATAAAACAGAATGAAAGTAACAAGATGGCAGATTACTAACATGCCAACAGTAATCGAAGCAGACCTGGGGGTGGCTGTACTATAATATCAGACAAAATTCACCATAATGCAAAAAAACATTGTTACTAGAGACAAAGTGGTATATCTTTTAACGCTGAAAGGGTCAATCCACCAGAAAGGCATAATGATTAGACAGATATATCCACTTAACAATCAAGTCTCAAAATACACGAAGGACACAGGGCATTGACTCAAGAAACAGACAATCCAGCGATCCTTGCACACTTTCAGTAGCGGACTGCCCAAATGGGCAGAAGACCGGTGAGGAAACAGAAGGCTTCTCAACACCATAAGCCAGTTCAACCTCACATAAATCTGGAGAGCACATTCAGGAGAGAGGAGCAGAGGACACAGTCTTCTCAAGCTCACATGGAACCTTCTCCAGGGTAGACCATGTAATGAGCCAGAAAGCAGGGTTTAATAAATTTAAAAGGAGCGAAATCATTCAAAGCAGGCTCCCTGACCACGATGGAGATAACAAAAGCTAGTAACAAAAGGAAACTTGAGAAACTCAGCAGTATATGGAAATTAAAGCACACACTTCTGTATAACCAGTGGGTCAAAGAACACATTTCAAAGGGGATTAGAAAATACTTTGAAATGCATGGAGGCAGAACACAACATCCCAAAGCTAAGGGATACAGCTAACACAGTTCTTAGAAGCTTTTAGAGAAAAAGATCTTGGATCAACAACCTCACCTTCCACCTTCAGAAGCTAGAAAAAGCAGAGCAAAGCAAGCCCAGAGCCAGCAGAGGGGAGGGCGTAATAAAGATGAGAGCAGAAATAAATGCAATAGAGAGCAGAGAAGCAGTAACAAAGATCACTCTGAAATTCCTACGGGAACGGTGCGCTGTATAACTTAGGATTGTTTCGTGGAACTCAGTCTTCGAGGATGTGCGAGGCAAGGATGCGTGTACATGGGGAAGCTCTCAGGGGTTCAAAGGAAATCACTACAAAAAGAAGCACAAAAGGGGTTCTTTCTGTGTCTTCTCGTGCACGAGTTGGGAGAACAAGCGTGTGTTTGTGGAGACAAGCACGTGCAGGACAAGGAGTTTTCTCTTGGGAAGAAGTCTTCAGGGACTTTAGAACCTTTGGATCAAAATGCCATATGTTCTTCTGGATTGCGCCCGTTCGTTACTTTAATCTCCACATATTTTTGTCCCTATCATGAACAAGGACAGTGAAATTATTTAAATAACGGTGTGTTTTTAAGCATCGATAACATTTTACAAAACCACATTCAAAGAAAGTTGCAGGCTTATTTTCATTCCCTGTTAATTTATCCAATCTGGGGGCGCCTGGGTGGCACAGCGGTTAAGCTTCCGCCTTCAGCTCAGGGTGTGATCCTGGCGTTATGGGATCGAGACCCACATCAGGCTCCTCTGCTATGAGCCTGCTTCTTCCTCTCCCA
>NW_023242869.1:0-1494 GCF_002007445.2 Ailuropoda melanoleuca
TAGCGGAGGAGCCTGACGTGGGGCTCGATCCCATAACGCCAGGATCACGCCCTGAGCCGAAGGCAGACACTCAACCATTGTGCCACCCAGGCGCCCCTTATCTGTCCTTTTTTGTCTCTTCTTTCTGGGAGACTCCTTACATATGTGTTGGTACACTTAATGTTGATCAGGTCTCTGAGGCTTTGTTCATTTTCTTCATCGTTTTTTCTCCCTTTCTGCTTGAGACTGAATAATTTCTGTTGATTCTTCAAGTTCACTGAATCTTCTATCATCTCAAATCAATTGAATTTTCCATGTCAGGTACTGTATTTTTCAGCTATGCGTTTCCTTTGAATTCTTTCATTTACTTTGTTTCTTTTTATTGAGATCCGTCATGCATTGCATCATTTTTATCATGGTTTTCATTAATTCTTTAAACATGACTTCCATTAGTTCTTTGACCATGACCATATAGCTGCTTTTAAATCTTTCCTGAATCTACCATCTGGAAATACTCAGTTTCTTCTTAATGTTTTTCTTCCTTAGTAAGGGTCACACTTTCTTGTTTCTTTGCTTGTAATCTTGTTGAATTTCAAATAATGTAGCAGTTATGGATTCTGATTTCCTCCCCAGAGGGTTGTCTTGTTTTGTTTAGTAACTTGCCTCCAGTAAATTTGTGAAGTCCGTCTCTATTATAGTGTGCAGCCATTGATGTCTCTGTTCATTTAAAAAAATTTTAAATCTTGCTTCCTAAGGTTTGCTGCTGTGCCTGCATACCTTAACATTTAGCCAGAGATGGGACAGATGTGTTCAAAACCCCATCATTCATGCTTTCTACTCTGCTGATGGATCTGTGTGGGCTCACAAGTCCATTCAACATTTGGATCATTTTCAAGGCTGCCCTGGTTTTTGCTTTCTAACAGGCTTTTTGCGTCTCCTTTGGGTGTATGTGCATGCCTTGGCAACCATGGGTACGTGGGTGGCTTGGATCAGTTTCTACTCGGCATGCCTCTGGTAAATCTAAAGTATATGGAGTGCTTATATCAAATCCAGATGGCTATCTTACCTCTCAGAGCTTCCAGTTAAATACCTTGCTACTCTTACCTTGTTTGCCCCAAACAGGATTGCAGCCTCAGGCTAGGGAACTCTGTGTGCTTAGCACAGAGGCCACCACTTTGACTTACTCTGCATCAGGTCGAGCAAGTCCCTTCTGGCAGGGACTTCTCTCAAGCACAGCACCACAGACTCTCACAACTCCTACCAAACTTCAGTGATTTTCAGGAATAAACACTTAGTATATTGTGGGTCTTCAGCTGATTTCCAGAGTTTTTAAAATAATTTTATCCAACTTTATAGTTGAAAAGCGGGAATGATTTGTCAGCCCCTTCACCTCATCGTAGTGAAAGTGAATCTCCCTCACTTATTTTTTTTTAAAAGATTTTATTTTATTTATTCGACAGAGATAGAGACAGCCAACGAGAGAGGGAACACAAGCAGGGGGAATGGGAGAGGAAG
>NW_023242870.1:0-15842 GCF_002007445.2 Ailuropoda melanoleuca
CCAATGACCCCAAAGTAAGTGAACTGGAAGCCTGTAGGAAGTTGTTTTTCCTGGGGGACATGTCTGTCCAGCCCATTCAGGACGGTGACTACAAAATGCTTCATCCAAGCCGGAGAAAGTTTTACTGAAGGACAGGATCCTAGCACAGGGTTTAGAACCAGGTTTGGTGTCACCGATGGTAAATGTCCTCTCAAATCACCTAACGGTTTGCAAGAGACAACCACTCAACGCTCTCCCCACCAGGGAAATTACATATGTATTATCTCAAAAGTATAGATAGCTTTTTACATAAAAACTGTATATAAAAATAATTTCATTTGCATATACAAGCAGTTGACATTAGGAAAATGATTTTTGTTTTAGTATTATGTTCAATTCACCAAAACAGAATATACTGTCTGAATTTCATCTGAATTTGATTGGAAAGAAACCCAGAAAGCAATATTTGTTCCTCGGGGGATAGACAGGCGAGCTCACCTTGGCAAGAGGCAGGCCCTCCTCCTCTGTAACACTCTGAAAAAGCCATGGCCAGACAGCACTATCATCAGTCACATCTAGAAGGACACAGAGTACTGCCAGTGTATTGGTGGTGCTGCTCAAAAATGATGCCGGAAGGGGCGCCTGGGTGGCTCAGTCGGTGAATCATCTGCCTTTAGCTCCAGTCAGGACCACAGGGTCCTGGGATCGAGTCCCGGATGGGGCTTCCTGCTCAGCGAGGTTATGCTTTTCTCTCTCCCTCTGCCCCTCTCACCTGTTTGTTCTCTCACTCACTCTCTCTCAAATAAATAAAATCTTAAAAAAAATGCCTCGGGGAGTATTGCTCACTATGAATGGGTNAAAAATGCCTCGGGGAGTATTGCTCACTATGAATGGGTTTAGAGCATATGGAGGCATTTGGTTCCAAGGCATGGGCTGAATGCCACCGCTGGGCCTCCCGCGGTAATAGGGCTATAAAGTGCACGCTGTGATGAGATTTCTTTATCTCGTCTTTTCTTTTCTTTTCTTTTCTTTTCTTTTCTTTTCTTTTCTTTCTTTTTTTCTTTTCTTTTCTTTCTTTTCTTTTCTTCTTTCTTTCTTTCTTTCTTTTTTTTTAGAATGTGGACAATGGGAATTGTGCAGTGGCAGTGGGATACCCCTCCTGAAGAAATAAGCAAACTCTCTCTCACTCTTTCCATCTCTCCCTCTCTTCATCTCTCTCTGTGTCTGTCTCTCCCTGTCTCCCACACAAAATCACACACTCACAATCACACCACATAGAGCCACAAAAGACATGCCAACCCAAGCCTCACGCACACACACCCACACCACACACAGGGAGTACAATGGCTTCCTAGGACTGTAGACACATGGACACACTTTTTCACCTGGGAAATCTCTGGTCCCCCACACACCCCCACAACCCAATCAGGGCGACTCGTCAGACTGAGGATTGCAAGGATGCCCCACCTGCGTTACCATCTAGAGTTTTGTCTCACTAAGAGGCTTATTCCAGAATATGTACCACTCTCGCTGGTTGCTGGGGTCACCTGCAGGTAGAGAAAAAAGGACACCATAAGGCTCAGGTCATGCTATACTCTGTCTGTCTGCGTGAGCTTTATTTCCCTCAATGACTTTAGGAACCCAGATGGAACACAGTGGTTGAGTCCAATGACCCCAAAGTAAGTGAACTGGAAGCCTGTAGGAAGTTGTTTTTCCTGGGGGACTTGTCTGTCCAGTCCATTCAGGACAGTGACTACAAAATGCTTCATCCAAGCCGGAGAAAGTGTTACTGAGGGACAGGATCCTAGCACAGGGTTTAGAACCAGGTTTGGTGTCACCAATGGTAAATGTCCTCTCGAATCAGCTAACGGTTGGCAGAGACAACCACTCAATGCTCTCCCAAAAAGGAAAATTGTATGAGATATATATATGTATAAGCTCAAATATACATTGTCTGATTTTCATCTGATTTTGATTGGAAAGAAACTAAGAAAGCAACATCTGTTCCTCGGACAAAGAACTCCTAGCTCACCACGGCAAGAAGTATGCCTCCGGCGCTGTCTCCTTTGGTGGGATCGAAGTCTTCCTCCAAGGCATCTAGGACACAGAATACCTGTCAGCACATTCCTCTTGTTGCTCAAGAATATTCATGGAATTTTGCTTGATATGGACACGAGGCTGGAGTGTATAGAGCCAGCTGGTTACCAAGCATGGACTGAAGTGCTCCTTCTGGGCCACCCACAGCAGTAAGGCTCTAAAGTGTGCAGTGTGATGACATGGCTTTGGAGAAGGGTGATATCATGCAGTATCTGTCTGACATATCTCCTGGAGAAACACGTTTCTCTCTCTCCCTCTCTCCCTCTCTCTCCCTCTCTTTCTCAGTCTTCTCTCTCTCTGTCTCTTTTTCTCTGTTTCTCTTGCTCTCTCTCTCTCTCTCTCTCTCTCTCTCTCTCACACACACACACGCACACTCACATTCACATACACAAGACACCTAACCCCCAAGCCTCAGGCACAAACACCCACACCACCCAGGGGGAATGCATTGGTTTCCCAGGACTGGAGATACATGCACATAGTTTCTCGCCTGGAAGTCTGCTTTTCCCCACACTCCCAAGCCTCAGTCCTACCAGGAACCTGGAATCAGATGGCTCTCCAGACTGAGGACAGTGAGGACATCCCCCCACCTGCGTTACCATCTAGAGTTTTTCCTCAGCAAGGGACTGATTCCAGAATACATACCACTTCCCAATGGTGCTGGGGCCACCTGCATTTACAGAAAAGAACACACCCTGAGAGTCAGGTCATATGCATACTGTGTCATCACTGGTTCTCTTGGTGACTATTGAAAACCAAATGAGAAACAGCAGGAAAGACAAAGCACAGANTACTGTGTCATCACTGGTTCTCTTGGTGACTATTGAAAACCAAATGAGAAACAGCAGGAAAGACAAAGGCCCGGAAAGGAAGCACAGCCTGCACCCCTGGAAAAGGCATGAGGTTTTCCTGCAGGATGGATCTCTCAAATTCCCTGAAGCACAATTACAAAACTCTTAATTCAGGGAAGAAAAACCGCTTCTGAGTAAAAGGTCCCCTAACACAGAGTTTACAACCTCCCCTCCCAACACCCCAAGAAACTGGTACCTCACATCTAAAAAGTACACTGTCATATTGTCATAGCTGAACTCACTTCAAAAAGAGGAAACTCAAGTAAGAAACATTTCTCTCAGGCAAAGACATCCAAGCTTACCCTGGATGTGTTGGGCCACAGTGCTTTCTCTCCAAGGCCCTCCACCACACGCCTGGTAGACTCTCAAAGGACACAGAGTAAGTGTCAGTCCATTGTTGGTCCTACTTGGGAATTACTGTGTGATCACTGTTGATATGGACACGGGACAAGACTCTATGGGAGTGACTGGTTAAGAAGCATGGGCTGAGCTGCTGCTGGGCCATTCTCCTTGGTGGGTGAGGAAAAGCAAACAAGAGGATGAGGAAACGAAGGAGAAACAGACCTTTGACTTTCTAGTTTAAGGCAACCTGGTCAATGTGAGTCAGTTAGTCTACAAATAGGTCGCCTGGTTGCACACTGTGGTGTCGTGAGGGAGCCCCAACCCTCCCTCTGCCTGTAGTGAAGTCTCTCTATTTGTTCTGCCAGGATTAAGCTCCTCCAACTGGCCATCTGAATGGGAGACAGACTAGAGGACACAGAGTACCTTCCAGCCATGGTGCTCTATCTCATGAATGACTCAGAGAGCTCTGCTTGATTGAACGACACAAGAGTGGAGATGGATGTGGTTGATTAAACATGCAGTTGCCAATGGCAAGATTTGATTCCTTGTGATGGTTGAGTAATTTACAGTGTATCTATATTACAAACTGAGGGCTGCTAAAGGGGGGTTGGTGAGGGATGTGGTTGGTTTAACAGCAAGCACTTGCCAATGACAAGATTTGAGTCTTTCAACAGTTGAGTAATATTCCCATATATCTAGAGAACACACTGAGGCTGCTGAAGTGGGGGGATGGGGTAATTGGGTGATGGGCCTTAAGGAGGGCACTTGATGGAATGAAAACTGGCTGTTACCGCAAAAGATGAACCACTAAGTTCTACCCCTGAAACTACTAATACAGTATATGTTACCTAATTTGAATTTAAATTAATAAAGAAAAGCCTCAGTTGGCTATTGTTGAGCCTCCTTCTTCATGGAAGGAGATGCAGAGAAGAGAAGCAGCAAAGAAGGGAGAAACAGAGTCCTGGCTTTGCCATGGAAGGCAAATTTTCACCTGAAACGAATGGAATATGGTGTGCCAACTCTACGACTTCCATTAAAAAATAATAATAATAATGAAAAATAAAGACACCCTAAAGGCAGAAGATAGTCCAAAAATTTAAAAATATGAAATAAATAAAAGTAACTTCATTTATCTTATGGTATTTTTCCGTCCAGTGTGTGTTTCATGTATGTGTTCACTGAGTCGGTGGCTCTCCGTGCTAGCAGTAGTCATCCACTAATGGGATGGTCCTTTACAGTGGGAGGCCTGGGTTCCTCCTGACGTCCTCTACCCCAGCTCTGTAAGAGAGGTGCAGGAAAAAGAGTGGACCCTAGGTTAGTAACCAAAGGTTACTTTGAGTTCTTATTTGTCCTTGTTGCTTGGGTGTGTCATTACCAGCACTGGAGGCTTTCTGGGGCTCAGGGGGATCATGCAATCAAAGAGCACTAAACTATCTCTTGATTCCTGTTTGGGGCAAGCTGCTGAGAAGTGACCCAACACGGACAGAGATTTACCAGGTTTTTCAATGTTGTGCCTCCCAGTCTCAAAATCTGTGAGCTGGACAGGCAGTTTGGACCTCCTGTGTGCTTTTCACACTAAGGGCTAGGCCCAAGTCTGTCCTCCATGTGACCACTGAGGCCACCTTATAATGGGAGACAGTACTTGGGATCTCTGTATACTCATGCAGTTCAGATATATACACAGGCCTTGGAAAGATCCTGCATGGTTTCTGTTGAGCCCATGGCTCAGAGCTATGCTTGTCAGTGTGGAAAGTGCAGTTCAGTATCTCAGAGTAGCAGCATGGGCCCAGCCATCTGGGTTCACATGTTGGCATTTCCACTTAAGAGCTTGTGTGCTTGGGTGCATTCAGCTCTGTGCCTCAGTTTCTCCATCTGAAGAGTGCCCTTAGCAAGCAAAGTACTGCATTGGTGGTGAGGGTTGAATGGTTGGTGTAAGTAAAGCATGCTGAGGAAATGCTCAGGAAGGTTCCTTGGAGGTGAAATGTCTCATCTGTGATGCCATAACGTCACAAAACACAGAGCTGCAGTCAAACTCTGCTGTCCAAGCTCCCAGGCCAGTGCTTTCTCCACCACACACACCGGCTTTGTCTAAAAAGGACTCCTTTATGTTAAGCCAGGCCCGGTGTTTAAGGAGTCACATAAAGGTCTCAGCTCAGAAATGCTTTTGCTGACTGCCTGAGGACACACTAAGGCCATTTCCCAAAATAATGTGCATGATGCTTCCAGAATGAATTAGTAGCCTGACCTGACAGCTATCTGGTCAAACACGACAAACAGCAGTTTACTGGTGGGAAAGAGAACTCACGTACATAACATACTCGTTTTCTACAACGTGTGAAACTCTATCAACTTGTGTGATTTCCTCCACCTACAGGTGAGCACCTCAAGTTAAGACCTGTTGCCCAGTCATGCGAATGACCAGATCTTCACCTTTGAACAGCGCTCTGGATGAAGACTCAGGGGACCTGACCTGTGCATTACCTCACAACCACATGAATAGAGGCTCCTGTTTTTCTAAAGCTGGAGATCTATGTGCACAAGGATGCAATTGTCTACATACAGAAATTCGTATGTCTCTTCATCTCAAAATGTTACCTTTTTCCCTATGTTACTAACTCCCTATGTACATGCATATCTATCCATCTCTATCAATGTGTTTCTTGGTCTGTCATTGTGTGTGAAAGCCTGGATACTCAATGGATATACGTAAAAACACATATATTCTCTATTTTCACTAGTCCATACCTCTGGGAGGGTAACAGGTTGAGTGAAAGCATATGGCTGATATTTATGTAAACCTCTAACTTAGGATAAGAGCCAATGTAAGAGGTGGAATGTCAAAGAAAACGTGTGTTTTGTTACATAAGCTGACATTGAGACACAGGCCTCTTGGCTGTTTTTGGAGACCTGGTTTTATGAATGGAAGCAGCGTATGCCCAAATATCATGAAGTCAAGACATATTTCAGGAGAAGGGAAGATTGAAGGCACATGAAGACAAAAGTAGAGGGCTCCACATGCAAGGATCATGGAAATCACTGTCCACCGTACTAACAAGAAAAAGCCTGAAGACACTGAGAAATTGACCACTCTCTGGGATCCATGGAGAGGGGAGGACACAGGACAAACCACGAACCTGAGGAGATAGGAGGAAACACAGGGAATCCAGGTTTCCTGGAGCACAGACTCTCTAGCAGAATATACTGTTTCTCCAGCTCACCTGGAACATTCAGCAAGAGACCCCATGCTGGGCCATAAAACACACACCAACACATTTCAAAGAGTAGAAGCAATACAACAGCTGCTCTCAGACCTCTATGAAATTAAACTAGAGCTCAACCACAGCAAGAAATCTTGGGAAATCCCCAAATAGCTGGAGATTTAAAAAATGGTCAAAGAGGAAGTTTCAAGAGAAGCTTGAAAAGATTTTGAACTAAACGAAATGAAAATATACGTTGACAAAANATTGACAAAATGTATGCAAAGGCAGCGCTTGGGTGAATTTATATTATGGAATGTCATCATATTGGAAAGTAAGAAAGATTCTAAGTGAATAGGCTTCCTCCTTAGAAAACAAGGCAAAAAAGAGTCAGGTCATATAAAGCAAGTAAGAGAAAAAATATAATGTAATTGCAGATACCAATGAAATGGAACACAAAAAACTCTCAGACAAAATCAACCAAACCAAGACAAAAGCTGGTTCTTTGTAAATAGCAGTAAAATGGATAAAGCTCTAGCCTGACTAACCATGAAGAAAGAGGGAAGACACACATTAATATCAGATGAAAGAGGAGACGTCACGTTGAAAGGATTCTAAAGGAATACATGGAAAAANTTAAAGGGATACATGGAAAAATTCTAGGATTCCTGAAAGGAAAGAGGCCAATTTCTTCAAAGTCACAAAACTACCAAAACCCACTGAAAGGAAATAGATGATCTGAACCAGGCATGTATCAAAGACATTTAACCAATAGTTAATACATTTCCCAGAAAGGAAAGGCCAGCCCCAGATGGTTTGACTGGTGAGTTCTATCAAATCTTACAAAGCAAAACACAGTCTTGCTGTGTCATCTAGTGATCTCACTCCTAGGTATTTACCCAGTTGAGTTGAAAAATGTGTCCACATGAAAACTGGCCCAGGAGTGCTTCTATCGGCTTGATTTATGAACACCAAATCTAGAGGCGACTAAGCTGTCCTACACTAGGTNGGTGACTAAGCTGTCCTACACTAGGTGAACGGAGAAACAACCAGCAATACACCCTTACAATGCAATACGGTACAGTAATAAACATAGCTGAGCTACCGGAGCACATAGCTGGCTCACTCAGTTCAGCGTCCAACTCTTGATTTTGGCTCAGGTCATGATCTCAGGGGCAGGATATCCAGCCCCACGTCAGACGGGTTCCCTGCTGAGCGTGGAGGCTGCTGAAGATTCTCTCTCCCTCTTCCTCTGCCCCTCCCCACACACTTTCACTCTCTCTCTCAAACAAAAATAAAAAGGATATTAAAAAAATAAGTGAGCTTTCAAGTCACAAAAAGACATTGATAAATGTGAACCGTATAGATAAAAGTGAAATAAGTCAGTCTGGAAAAGCAACATGCTTTACGGTTCCAACTAGTTGACATTCTGGAGAAAGGAAAGCTATAGAGATGACAAAAGGTCAATGGTTGTTAAGATTTCTAGAGAAAGTGCAAAGGCAAGCATAGGTTAAACAGGATTTTCAAGGCAGTGAAGTTACTCTGTACACGGTGGATACACGAGTTTACGCATTTGTCAAAACCCATACTCCCACACAACACAGAGCAGACCCTCCTAGCAATGCTGGCCTTCAATGAGTATTAATATCGCTACACTGGTTTGTGATCCATATCATGTGTTCCACACTGATGAAGCTTCGAAAGATTGTGGAAATTGTGCGCCAAGAGATAAGGGTGATAGGGAAATTTTTTATGTTATCTCCTCAATTACTATCTTAATCTAAACCTTTTCGAAGTAATAACATCTTTTCATTAAAAATAATAAAAGATCTATTTTTCCTAATATTTAATAACAGACTAATATCCATTCGTTAGCTTCACTATACCTACCGTGAAATGTGAACAGACTTGAGTTGCAAATGCCATTTGACTACTGTGGATAAAAACTAATGAGTGATCAGCTAAATTAAAATTTTCACACATGAAACAAAAATAATATGGCTTGGCATTTTTGTCTTAAGTATGGGACACTGAAAACTAGTGTAATGATTCTTCTTCTTTTTTCTTTTAGAGACAAAGAGTGTGAGCAGGGGAGGGGCATAGGGAAAGGGAGAGAGAATCTGAACAAGGCTCCATACCCAGTCTGGAGCCCAGCACAGGGCTCAATCTCATGACCCTGACATCAGGACCTGGGCCGAAATCAAGAGTTGGACACCACCCAGGTGCCCCTAGAATAATTATTCTTGAATCAACTTAATGAATGAATTTCCACGGTACCTTCTACAGGGTCAGAAGTGGCGTGAACCTTCGGCTTTATTCTCCTGGCCAGCTTCCAGAGACCTAGAGAAAATATGGGTGTTTTTTTCACTTTTGTTTTGTGTTTTCTCAGAGACTGTGGGAAATGCATGACAACAGAAAGAGCTGTTGACATCTTGCTATCAGAAGACCATAGAAAAAGGAGTGATAAGTTCATCAGAGTTCAAACTTTTGATCCCATTGTTCATCATTTATCTAGCAAAGCCACCTGAGTCAGAGAGGGCTTTAGGAAGGTCTTAGGGTTCATATAGCCTTCAAATACCCCACAGAGAATATAAACCGATGCAGTCAGTATGAAAACAGAAAACGGGGCTTCATCAAAAAGTTCACAATAGAACTACGATTACACAGAGCAATCCCACTCTTGGATAAGAAATCCATTTGAATTCAAGTCTAGATTTCAGAGAAATATCTGCCCATGTTCGGCAGCACTATTTAGCAAAGCCAAGCTATAGAAACAAGTTAATGTTGAGTGGGGGAGCCAGGACAGGGATGGAGATGGTAACTTGGGGTGAGCGATCCCGGACCACCTGACACCTGCCAGACACCTGAGATCAAGCCCTGCAGCCCTGAACATTGGCTCCCTCATCTCTTTCTCATATCCTCCAGCCCCCAGTTGTCTGTGGGAGACAGTGGATGCCCTGGTGGAGGTGAATGAGCCAACAGCAAAGTCCAAATACTAGCTCACCTTCACACATCTAGGTTTCAACCCCTGACCCAGAACACAGTGCAGGTGCCCCTTGACAAGACCCTCTAAAGAGCCAGGAGAAGCCCAACTGTGGCCATCCTCCCACAGCATTCACCCTACTAGCTGTCTGATGTGGAGCCTTCCCTGGGACCAGTTGAGCACCCTCAGGGACCAGTGGTCTGTGGGGCTTCCAAGCTGATTCAGAACCCAGGACTTCCCAAACTAATTGCCACATGACAGCTCTACCAAGAATTAGCTTCCCTTCAACTGACCAACACTGGCTGAGCAGTTCCTGTGAATTAACTGGGAAAATGGCCACCTGGGCTAGTGCTTTGCTGGTTTAGTAAATTAAGCCTATGACCTCTAGTATCTCACTGGTATTGATCTAAGTAAGTCTCCAAACTGCCTGGGCTAAGGCCTGGCTAATTGGGAATTGAGACTGCACTGGCTCTGAATGTGCACCTTCCCTGTTCCTTCATTCCTCCCCCAGATCCAGTCTTTATAGTCTCCTTACCCTTCTCTAGACCCTGCAGTGGCAGGGGACCAAGCCCCACCTCCTTTGAGAGGGACCCCTCAGGGGCCCCTGTGTGGCTCAGTGGGTCACGTGTCTGACCTGGCTCAGGTCATGATCTCAGGGACCTGGGATCCAGCCGGACCTCTGTTTCTGCACTCAGCTCGGTGCCTGCTTGTCCCTCTTCTCCCCCCCACACCCCCCTTACTCACCATTTCTGCTCTCTCATTCTTTCTCAAATAAAATCTTTTTTAATTTTAAATCAGGGAATACACAAAGGACGCATAGAGAGGGACCCTTCCATACCCACACCCTGAAGAAGCTCCCCCGTCACGACTCTCCATAAGGATCAACCAGACCTGCTTTTGCATTTAAATCTATCATTTGCTGTATCCTATTTTGCACGTGATAATAAGCAACCTTTTATTGAGAGACTTAGATTCATATCTAAGCACGACTTTCTGTTGCATTTCATCTCACATCCTTTGTGAGGAAGCTCATCGATTGTTGACGATTTGTCAATAATGAAGTTCTATCATTGAAAACCAAGCACCATTATTCATTTGATGTTGTTTGACTTCTAGTCTTGCTTTGCAAGGCTCTGTGTATATAGACATGAAGTATGGCCTCCCTCCATGCTTGCACTTACGAGCCAACAATGCGAGAGCTCTGGAAGGAGCAAAGGCCCCCACTGAAGCATGGACACTCCCTGACCCAGCTGGACCAGCACGTCCAAACAAGGATGATGGAGAGCAGGCTGTTATGAGTGTTTGAGATCTTGTTGGCCACTGTCCCTAAAGTGTGTAGTTCATGGCATTCAAGCAATTTTTAGGGCTCATGGGGAGAATGTTATCAAATCTACAACACTATGTCCCCGATTCTTTACTCCCTGTTTCTAAACTAGGCTCCATGCCCAACATGGGGACTGAACTCATGACCCTGAGATCAAGAGTCGAATGCTCCACTGGTGGAGCCAGCGAGACACCGCCCAGCATGCTCCTTATTCTTATTCTATTTGTGCCATGCCCTGAAGAGCGACCATGCCATGACACTGATTGGCCAGGCACTGACCTGCTCTGGACAGAAGGTTAATCATGAACTGGTTCTTTGAGTCTTATTTTTCCTTGTCCCAGGAGTGTCCCTAAGCTCACAGGATTTCAGCATGACTAGGGCTTACTCATATTGACAATGCCATCAAATACCATGAAAGGGTATCCTCCATCCTGACCAGATTGTGGTCAGGTGCTGAGGAGTAGCCCAGCGTTCAAACAGAGTTTGACTGGCTTCTCCTAAGCGGTGCCTCCAAACCCTCAGAATCTTTGAACTGAACCCAAGCATGGCTTCAAACGGACCAGGCTTTGTATGTCCTTTTCAGATGAATGACTATAGCAAGATCTGGAATTCTATGCCTCAAGGGCTTCCCTGGGCTATGTGACCACTGAGCTGAACTCATAATGACAAAGAGTGTTTGGGATTCCCCTTGGCTCAGGGAATTCCTGCCATCCACGCAGATGCTAAAGCTTCTTTGCACAGTAACTACTGATCCCATGGCTGAGTCATAAGTGCAGTTCGGTTCAGTAGTTAGAGCACGAGCACTGGACCACAGGCCTGGGTTCACCTCCTGCCTCCTTTACTTAGAGGAGTTTATGAACCTGGTCACATTCATCTCTGTGCCTCCATTCCTCCACCTGAAGAATAGGGAGAGGAAACAAATCATCGCTTAATGTGTGATGAGCATTGAATGAATGAACACATGTCACGTGGTCAGAAAGGTGAATTAGAGGGTCTAGATCTTGTCTGAGATCTCACAATTTCAAAAGTTCCACAGCTGGATTCAAATCTGGGTGTCTGAGTCCAAGACCATTGCTCTGTTGACACACAGCTGCTTTGCCTAAATGCAAGCATTTTACCCCAACACGATTTCCTTTGGACAGAATCAGAGGCAAACAACAACAACAACAAAAAGCAAACGAGCAAACCTATTGCTTTGTCCCTGAATGCACTCTCTGGGGCCCTTGTCCACAAATATCCATGAGTGTTCTCTAGAATGTTCCAGTTGCCTTCTTAAAGTCAGCAGATCAAATGAGATGAATCCCAGTGTAAAGGAAGGGAGGGTCACTGTTACAAAGTCTTGTGTTTTCAAACATGTGAAACAATGCCATCTTGCATTATTTATTCCTCACACAAATAGAAGTTCCTCCAAACAAACTAGGAGTTCCTGAGACCCTTGTCAACTCGTAGAAAAAAAAACACATAGCTTAGCATTTGGGAAGAGATCTGGATGAAAGTTCAGGAGAACTAAGAAACATATTATATCAAAACCAATTTAATGTAGACACGTTCTGTTTTCAAGCTACAATCCTATGTGCAAACGTATGCAATCGTGTATATATACATATATACTTATATTTATAATGTGTGTGTCTCTGCTCTTGTGTCTACATCACCTATTTTTCTTTGTGCATCACTAATAATCTGTGTACTTGGTTATCGATCATTCATTAACTCAATCCACTAACCAGTTACCCATCTTTCACCAGACATTAAAGGCCAGCTATTCATTGCCTCACCAAGAAAAAAAGGTCATGCTATTGTCACCTTATTTATGTCTGGGGCGCTGAATGGGATGGGTGGTAGCATGTCATTGAAATCTCTAGGAAATATCATTTTGGTTAACACCCAAAGTTCTTAGAAATGGAAATGTGTGTTTGGGGGTCATAAAATGAAACGTAGACTCTCATATTCTGAGGATCTCTTCGGGGCAACTATTGATAGGAATGAACCCACATGTCCCCCAAATCCTGAAATCCATACCCCTGTGGGGATGAATGGTACAGGCAGACTTTGTAAGACACTGAGAAAACAATGATAAATGTCCTCCATATCAACCTTTCTGGGTTCACTCGAAATTTCAGAAATGCATAATGTGAATATAGAATTTAGGATGCTTAAAAAAACAAAGGAACATATACACTGCCGTATTCCCCCCCCTTGAGAACTTAGGGGTGACAAGTGAGGGGTGCAGGATATCATAGGAAGTAGTCCATTGTTCTCCATGAAGGACAAAGACCAAGGCTGCAAGCTCAGTAGAACCACCAACAGTAGAATTCAAGGGATAAAACAAAACTGTAAAACATATGTAGATGAAATTGGGAGAGAGGGAATTTTCAATGATGAGAAAAATAGTTTGAGAAAGAGTGAACTGAGTCCTAGCAAAGAGCATTCAGAAGATCATTAGGAACATACCATCACAGCAGGAACCACAGCAAGAACCACAGCAATTTCCCATTCTGAGTTGGAGCAGCAGAGCAAACACCTATCCATAGGAATGGGTCAGCTCAGAGTCCCAGCTGGAAAGGGCAGCATAGGTGTGGCTTAAGTCACCATGGCGACGGTGTCATCATAGAATTTTCAGAGACAATGCAGCTGCACAGCGGCCAACTTCTGGTGTCCACAGGGGCCTGTCTTCACAGACAAGGGGGGCATGGGAGAGTAAACGCTTTCTTTCGAAAGTTGAACCCCAGTCTCACACATTCTCACTCTTTTTTTTTTGCAAATAAATGACATGATGGGGGATGACCTGCCGCCCCCCCAAATAGTGTCACTAGCAAAACTTCAGGCTGAAGAGGGTAAAGAAAAACAGATTGAGAATGAATAGAAGTCCCACTGTTGATTTAAAACACCATCCCCACCCATTATATTCTCTGGAGTCACCAGCCATTTCTAGAACAAAGTTTAAAAATGGGTCCCAGATGAAATGAAGAGCAGTATTCACAGAAATTCCATTCTTCAAATCATATTTCTCTAAGCATATACTAATGAAATTATGTCATTCTCTCACCGTCTATGCATACTACCTGACTTTTCTGTGTATAGCTGAGAGGACGTACTTAGTTACCTCTCAAACTTTGTGAATTTCTTGGTCAGTATGTGTATTTAAAGCAGACTTTCCTGAATAATTAGGGGGGAAATATCACTGTATTTTCACCACTCAATTTCTGTAATAGTGAACGGGTTAAGGGCAATACATACAACTAGTCCTTTTCTAAATGAAGTTTTTTACATACTCCCCAAATTCAGGGTTCAGTATGTGTTCTGGCTCTTAGATGGGCACTCAATAGACACAGGACTTTGATCTGTTCATGAAAAGTAGCAATGGAAACGGAAGGAACTGGCTCCAAATATACATAAAGAAGGAAACCTTTTAGAACAAGCCCAAGTGCCCTGGACTTAACCAAGCAACTACAGTACCTGGTAAAAAAGTGTATGTAGTCGGGGAACCTGGTGAATCCTTGGACTCTGAATTTTGGCTCAGGTCATGATCTCAGATTCGTGAGATCAAGCCCCAGAAAATAATGGCATAAAACAACCCCTTTACTTTGGTAAACCTGGTCACAAGGTTAGGAATTCATCCAGGACACAATGCTGATGTTAGAAAATGAAAGGTTTCAAATATCCACACCCAGGATGATCCCCACTAGGTAGAACTTGGGGTCCATGAAAAGAGCAGCCCTAGGCCCAGTGCCAATAAATAAATGAGGGCTTTCTATTTCTCAAATCCACAATCCAGAATCCAAGTTGTGCAGGCAGTTGGAACTTCCTGTGTTAGTGAACCGATTCTTTGCAAATGCCCACATCTATTCTTTGCATGTTCCCCAGATCTACTTCCCAGTAGGGTGGCCAGAGGGCAACCAAGGGGAGTCCATGGTACCAATTGTGTAGCTGAACCTCTCAGCACCTCTTTCAGATCTATCTGAACCGAATGCCCACTTTGGACACACCTCAGGGCAGCAGAAATCATGAGGCTGTCATTGGGTGTATCTACCTCTGAGGTCATACCCATTGGAGAGAAAAAACAAATTCAGCCACTGGTCAGAATGCAGAGCCTGGACATAGAAGAGGCCCACATATTCCTTTTGCATTTTGGTGGCTTATCTCTGCTCTTTCCGCAGTCAATAAACCTTCCCACAGAAATCTGTGCTGAACAACAAACTCAGGGCTCAATTAATGATGCCTATGAGAGACCTTGTCTCACTATCATTAGCAGTGAATCAGTAAAAATGCTGTCAGGAGGGAAATAAGCAAGACTAGACATAGGGGGCAGTATGATTTTTGAAGCTTTTGCTTTTTATGCACTCTGGTGTAGTCACATCCTTTCCATATCAAAAGGTTAAGGCACACATTAGTAGTATCATTTTTCCCCCACAAAGCCCAGAAAAAGGACAAGACTGTGTTACATGTCTTGTGAGGGAAGTCAAGAGTTGAGGCAGGTGCTTTCTATAGGGAATAGATTCCACCTGAGGTTTGGCATGACAGGGAGACCTTCCACAAGGGCACCAATCAAGAGCCCAAAGGAGGTGGGGAAGCAAAGGGAAAGGAAGAGTGTTTGAGGCGATCACTCCTCCAAAGAATAAGTGTCTCACAAGAAACCGATCTGTCCTGATAATGGACTCTGTCAGGTGGCTCACTTGTGTCCAGAGCAGGACTCAACCATCAGTCTTTATCAGAGACCTACCAGGTCACTCTACTCTGCACTTGGGACTGAGGGGCATAGGCCCATAAAATGCCCAAAGTCAGAAAATTCCCACCTTTCGTAGGGAACCAACTGTGATACAATGATCTCTGAGGCCTTAGTGAGGAAGGGGGCAGTGGGGTCATTTCGGCATCCATGGTTTCACCTAGGGAATAGCTCTCAGCTAGGCTCCAGATCTTTGATCTTGGAAACCAACTTCCCCTACTGCCAGTTGAACCTGACTCCATTCTTCCAAGAGACCACAGAGCAGAGAGGACCCCCATGAGGGGGCATTATGCAGTCAATTGGTGCAGTGGAGGGAGGAGATGTGTTCATGTTTCAAGTACAC
>NW_023242871.1:0-1495 GCF_002007445.2 Ailuropoda melanoleuca
AAAAAAAAAAGAAAAGAAAAAAGAAGAGAGATACAAAATTTTTGGTTTTAGTGATATCGATCTATGATACCACCTGGCCATGGCCAATCTTATTCTTTCTTTTTAAAAATTATATTACCATTTCTTTGTATTTGAGATTTTGTGGTCTGGTCTGAGGTTGTAACCAATGAATAAACTTGATTCTATAAGGAAATGTCTATCTAAGATGGGAAATGAGTCAGCATCTGGGAAAAAAGAGTCTATCAATGCCTTTCACTCTTCTATGGAAGATGTTGACTCATGCCCACCATTAGCTCATTTTGTATTATTTCCATCTTGTTATAGGCACCAAATGGACTGTTGTCCATTCTTAGGAAATACACCTGCAATTGTTCATGTATTCTGTGTGACTCAATTCTTTGGTCACAGTTTGTTGGATAGGAGTGGACTCAGTCAGGGACAGCAGCATTTTTGTTACCAGGATTACAAATTGGCCATAGAATATTCTAATTCAAGAGACTTTGGAAAATTGAAAAAGATAAAGCAAGGGGGTTAATAGCACACTTACTGTGATGAGCACTGAGTAATGTATAAAATTGTTGAATATTATGTTGCTACCTAAAACTAATATAACCCTGTATTTTAATTATAATTCAATTAAAGAGAGAGAGAGACTTGGGGATGTTTGTCAGCTAGCATAAACCACAAAATGAACCTAAAAAGTATTTACTTGTTTTAAAATCATCTTTACGGCCTTAAAAAGTCAAAAATTAAATATATATGTCAAAAATAAATATAAATATATGTATATATAAACTATTCTGATACTAGCGGAGAGAATACAGAAAGAAAGAAACTTAACGGAAATGTTAAGTCCATGTGAGAAGAAAGAGACTTATTCCTGGTGAGTGAGGAAAAGTTCTTATCTGGCTCTAAGGCGGGGGAAGGGATGGGGAGTTCTTTATGCTCTGTCAATGTAGTGTAGAATAGTGGTAGCAAAATTGAAGAATGGCATTTGGTGAGTGTTAGTTCACATAACAAATTTTTTTTTAAAGATTTTATTTATTTATTTGAGAGAGAGAGGGAGAACACATGCACACAAGCGAGGGTGGAGAGTAAGGGTACAGGGAGAGGGAGAAGCAGGCTCTCCACTGAGCAGGGAGCCTGAAATGGGATGTGATCCCAGGACCCTCGGGATTATGACCTGAGCTGAAGGCAGACAACATACTGAGCCACCCAGGCGCCACCACATAACTGAATTTTAAGCCAAAAGGATTTGGTATTTTTCAAAGTACCACTGGACCAAGAAAGAAGAAGAGTCCAGAAAAAAAGGATGAAAACCAACAACAAAACATTTGTTTTAATGAAAGCTCAAGATAAAAGACTATCACCGGATTAATTTTCCTAAACAAACAAATGAATGAAAAGTTCTCTAGGTCACTTATCTTTTAAAAATCTAAAATATTCCCCATACACTAAAGGGCAGAGTAAAACAAAACAAAATAAACAAAAAAAA
>NW_023242872.1:0-1495 GCF_002007445.2 Ailuropoda melanoleuca
AAAAAATACCATTTTAACAAAAAGCAATAAATTTGTGGAATAAGTGTCAAGACAAAGAAAAAGGATTTGGGCTTCCAGGGGCAGTAAATGGTGGGAAGGTAGATATACAGAGGGAAACTAATGGCATATAAGGGTTATTTCAATAAGGCTTACCATGCAGATTCAAGTTGGTCCCACCTCCAGTATGAGAGTTGTCTTCTCTTCCCAATATGGGGTGGGGGAGACAACTTCACAAGGGTAATTTATGCCTTGGTTTTAGGTAGATAGAAAGAGGACAGAGAGCTCATCCCACAACTGCTGTTTCTCAATTGTCTTCTGCTCAGAATAATCCACACACCAAAAAGTATGTCATATTTTGGGGCAGGCATATTCTGATTTCCTTCATAAGGAAGACATTGTGACTAGAAACAAGCAGGGGAGGACAAGAAGGGTATGAGATGAAGTTAGGAAGGTAAAAAGACCAGATGGTGTCAGGACACCTCATAGGCCGTTATGAGGCCTTTGGCTTTTGCATTGAGAGAAATAGAGAGCCACTGCAGGATTTTGAGCAGAGTGACATAGTCTGACTTATACTCTCTAAAAATATCTATTTGGGAGTGCCTGGGTGGCTCAGTCAATTAAGCATCCAACTCTTGATTTCCACTCAGGTCATGATTTCAGGGTCATGAGATTGAGTCCCACATCTCTCTGTCTCTCTCTCCCTCTCACCCTAACCCTCCTCCCCACTCACACATACTCTCTCTCTTTATCTCTCTCTCTAAAAATAAACAAATAAAATAGAAAAAAATAAAATACAAAGATCTATTTGGCTACCATGTGATATAACAGACTATAAAAGGCAAGAGTGGAAGAAGAAAGACCAGTTAGGAAGCTGTTGCAATAATCCAGGCAAGAGATAATAAAGGTGATAGCAATGGAGTGATGAGAAGTGGTCAGATTCCAGACATATTACAAAGGTGAAACCCACAGAATTTGCTGAAAGACTGGATGTAAAGGGAAGTGAGGGGATGACTCCACAGAGAGATACAGTTGCCATCAATTGAGATGAGAAAGACTGACTATAGAGTAGGTTTGATTGGAAGGACATGAATTTGAGATGTTTATTAGATGTAGATATGTCAAGGAGATAGTTTGATATACAAGTTCAGGAGGGAGTGAGGTCACCAAGGAAGTGAGGATAAATAGAGAAGAAGACCAAGGACCAAGCCACGGTCACACCAATATTAAGAGGTCAGGAAGAAGAGGGAGAATTCTCAAGAGGAGGAAAATCCAGAGAGTGTGATGTCCTGGAAGGCAGGCGGGCAAAGTCAAATGCAACCTACAGGTCATTCTAAGTATGATGGTGAGGATGGAGAACTAACCATGGGATTTAGCAATGTGGTTGATTAACTGACACACGACACTTGGTCAGAATACTGCTTGGTACGTCTGCCTTCAGCTCAGGGCGTGATCCCGGCGTTATGGGATCGAGCCCCACATCAGGCTCTTCCGCTAT
>NW_023242873.1:0-1495 GCF_002007445.2 Ailuropoda melanoleuca
AAGACCCAGTCAAAAGGCTTGTCTTTATCTCACCTAACTGGAACAGTTCTTTGCTATGCTGCTACCCAGGAGCATTTCTTAAAAACATTTACAGGCAAAAGGTTTGTTGCTGCTCTCTGAAACAATGGATAACTGTTGGGCAAACAATAGACCAACCAAAATCCTGAATGGAAAGGCCAAGGAATGAGATACTTTGAGGAATATGTGCTTTGAAAAGCCTGTATATATTTCTGGGAATCTAAAATCCACATGCATACTCAGCATTGTGCATATGATCATGAAAGACCTGAGAAATCCCTCAGCTTTCACCTCTAGCTGACCTTGGAACACTGGGCAAGCAGGAAGTGAAGGAAAAGAAAGTTGCAAACTTCTTGACTGAGTGTTAGTGGCATACCCCAACAAAAACAGAACCCATTGGCAAAGACTAGGAAATCTTGGTTCCAGGCATTTAAGAAAATCTCTATCCTATCATTAGCTTACCACTAAGGCAATGAAACAGAGATATCAGTGGCTGCACATAATACAAACAGCAGATTTTATGGAATTAATTCAGAAAAGGCATCAAACAAATAATAACTACAACAAGCAACAACAAACCCTGAGGAACAGGGGCAGGGGAGAGTTCTGACTTCCAGAGTTGCCATATTACAATGTAAAAATGTCCATATTTCTACAAAAACTTACAAGCATGCAAAGAAACAAGAAATTATGGCCATGCATTGGAAAAATCACAAACAATAGAAATTGTTTCTGAGGAAGCACAGATACTGGATTTGCTCAACAAAAGCCCTAAATCAGCTCTTTTAAATATGTTTGAAGAGCAAATACAGATCCTTTTAGATTTAAAGGACTAAAGCAAAACAAGAAAACACTGTTTCAGCAAATAAAGAATATTAACAGAGATTGAAATTATAAAAATTAACCACATAGAAATTCTGAAGTTAAAAAGTGCAGTAACTGAAATGAGAAATTCACTGGATTGCTCAACAACAGATTTGAACTGGCAGAAAAAAGAATTAGTGAACTTGAAAATAGGTTAATTGAAATTATTCAACTTGAGAAGCATAAAGAAAAAAAATGAAGAAAAATTAACAAAGCCTAAGAAACCTGTGAGACACCATCAACTATGCCAACATAAGCATAATAGGAGTCCCAGAAGAAGACAGAGGAAGGACTGAAAAAAGAAATTTTTTGAAGATGGAAGGACTATTTGAGGAAATAATAGCTGAAAACTTACCAGTGTTGATGAAAAAAAATTCATATATACCTAAAAAATTTCAGCAAACTCCAAGCAAAATAAGCTCAAAGAGATAGAGACCATGACACATCATAATCAATCAAAAGCCAAGAATAAAGAAAGAATGTTGAAACCAGCAAAAGAGAAACAACTCATCACATGCAAAGGATGCTCGATAAGAAAAGCAGTTGGTTTTTCATCAGCAATCACAGAAGCCAAAAGATAGCAGGGTGATATATTCAGGGTGCTACAAAAAAA
>NW_023242874.1:0-1495 GCF_002007445.2 Ailuropoda melanoleuca
AAAATCTCCTGTTGCTTTTCCAGAACATAAGCATTATATAAAATAAGAGCTTCCTATATAATAGATATTTTAAGTCATATAATAAAAAGACACTCAAAGACCAGGCTTAAAATTTTAAATGGGAGAAAAACATATTAAAGCTATACTTACTGTCTTCTATGTCCCAGCACTGGGTGATTGGGTCTCCATACTTTACATCTTGCCGTCTAGCTCGCCTATGGAAAAGGGATTAAATGGTTTAGAACATTAAGCATGAGAGTTGGATTATATAAAGTCTGCATCTAACACTAATAACAGTGGCAGAAGCAGAACTACGTTTGTCTTACTGCTCAACTTAAATACAGGGCAATATTCCCATCACTCTAACCTTAATTCAAATACCACTAACAATAGAGTCCTAACAGAGTGAATCCTGTTTTTGAAATAAGTTGACTTGAATTTCATTTATTTATTTATTTATTTATTTTTTACTATATTCAGTTAGCCATTGTATAGTCATCATTAGTTTTTGATTTAGTGTTCAATGATTCCTTAATTGCGTGTAACACCCAGTGCTCCTCTGACTTTTGACAAATTATTCAGTAGAACACGTTGACTATAAATACAGTCCAGGTTTCAGATACATTCAGCAGGGGCAACGCTCCCTACCCTTTTTTTTTTTCAATCAGTCAATGGGAAAGTAATAAGATAGAAGAGCTTTAGTTAGTGGGTAGGAAGGTAAACACAAATACACAACTCTTTACCACGTGAAGATTCATTATTGCATAGATTTGATTAAGCAACAAGTTAAATATTGTCACCGCAAATGGAAGTACAAGTTTGACATGGCAGGAGTGGCTCGAAGTCACTCCTATCTGCTGAGAGCTTGTTCACATTGTTTTTCCCAGAGTAGAGATAATGATAATAATAAACAATGGTGTTGTGCATTATTGTCATATATTTTCCGTAAGAGAAAACAGTAGCTATTGCATAAAAAAAGAAAAAGCTGCTACATCAAAGTTAAAGAAGTCTTAAGCTCTTACAGTGCGTTTTCATTTGTTTTGGCTATTTTATGTTGGCACTTCAGCAACTATAAAACTCATAGTAAACTCTGCAATATCTAGGGTGTTCCTTAAGGGCAGTGCTGACCAGGTGATAACCCTGTACAAGATTCATCTATCATATACATTTTTGGCTCACGAGCACGTTATGTTAAGGTAAGGGAAAATATCACAGTGGCATGTCTGCAAGATCAGAGATACAGTCTTGGGAAATATAAGAAGAAAAATTATGATGGTATAAGGTACATAAGGTCAAGAATGTTTTTAAATCTTGGCTTCTTAAGAAACAGGGTCAATTCATCAAACTGAAGGTTCATTACCAACTAATGAGCACTCTTATTTTTTAGCTTCTAGAAAAGAAAAATATTCCCCAAGGACTCACTATCCTAAGTATATTCGTAGCCAAAAACTATAATAAAATATTGTTTTTTACTTTCGACTTGTAATAATGGTAT
>NW_023242875.1:0-1495 GCF_002007445.2 Ailuropoda melanoleuca
AATGTCTAGCGTTTGTGAAAATTGGGTCTGCTTCTACTTATGACAACAATTCAGACAGGAAGAAGCTTTCGTTGCATGAGAGTTTTCAAAGGAATGGTCATCAATTATTACTATAAGAGATTAGGAATAAACCTCCTAAATGCTGGGGGAAGACATGGGCAAAGGGGCCCCAGGGGCGTTCACCAAGATTCTTTAACAATCAGAAACTAGAAAGTTCAGCCAAGGGGCATTTGGGTGGCTCAGTCGGTTAAGCATCCGACTCTTGATTTCGGCTCAGGTCATGATTTCGGGATCATGAGATGGAGCTCCGTGTCAGACTCTAAGCTGGGCGTGGAGTCTGCTTGGGATTCTCTCTCCCTCTTCCCAGTGCCCTCCCCCTACTCTCATGCTCTTAATTAATTAATTAATTTAATTAAAACCTCTTAAAAGAAGAAAGTTCACCCAAGGAAAGTTTTATAGAGTTGGGGTGGTAAGAGGGGCAAGACCATTTGAATGTGAAGGAAAACCCCATCATCTGTAGGGAAGAAGAAGGACCAGTCTCTACCCTCTCCCTGGGGGTCTAGTGTTAGCCAGAACCTCACTGATCAAAGAAGAGAAGTAGGGTAAGGAAAGAGAAGTAGCTGATCCACTGAGGACTAAAATGCATCAATAGCTGGTTGGAATCTAAAAATTCAAGAAAGTAAAAATCCTAGCTATTTGGTGTCACACAGCCCATCTGGTTTACCTGAGTTAGAAAATATTTATTGAACACCTACCAAGGGCCCAACACTCGGAGTGTTAGGAAGAGTTTATTGGCCGTAAACATTGTGATTCATTGAAACGTCTTCAACCTGGGAGAGAGACAGAATTTTCTTCACTGGATGGAGCAACTCATCTCAAAGTCGAGTTCTGCTTGGAGACAGAGAGTGTCCTTTCTAGTCAGAGTTTCTCAAAAGTCAAAGACAACGTTGCTGCGGGGGGTTGAAGTCTTAAAACTATACACTCTGAGGGGATTCAAATGTTATCAATTGGATATATTATTTTGCTTTTAATAGCTATATTATTACTCTTCTCATGGTTTAATTTGCCTTTTAATAGTTTCCAGTTTTGTACATTGTCATGGTTGCAAAGAAAACATCTTTAAATCCTTGAGAATCAAATTAAAGTCAAGTCAGGAAACTTTTTTCTCTTAATATTATAAGAACATTTGTCAGGAAAGTGCCCTGGCACTCAGTCAGAACTCCCCCTCATGAACTGGAGAATTTTCTCGAGGCAGATTACCATATGTTGGACAATGAAATCTCTACCTCTTGTAGGCTGTTTCTTTCTTAGTAAGAAATTCTTATTCTTAGATGCACTTTACAAAACTACAACTGGTTTGCAGGCGTAAGTGCACCATAGCCCTGTACGTAATACTAACAAAAGTTTTGGGTTTGGGATTTTTTTCCCAGTAAAAAGAGTATATCAAACATGGACCCAGTTTATTTAAGATCATTTCAACTGACAAAATATTCTT
>NW_023242876.1:0-1495 GCF_002007445.2 Ailuropoda melanoleuca
CAGTCATAACAATAACATTTATTGACTCTATTATTTACCTACAATTTAGCTGTAAGATGAATAAACACATTTAAGTCATCCTTTTTGAAAATATATAGAGAGTCACATGAGTGGCTGCCTGGTAAGTGAAGAGATCATCTTTCTATCTTCCAAGACTTGGTGTCTATTTTCTTTTCAACTTTAGGATATCACAGTTAGATGGGTGGGCAGATTATCATCCTCACTGTTCCATAGTCAGTGTATGTTCGTTTTCATACCCAAATCAGCTCCCACCCCCAACACCAGTCAGGGTTTTCAAATCTGCTTTCAATTGCCTAGCATTAGCTCTCACTAGGGTAGTATGAGGCTTCCATCTGGAGCAGGTCAGCCATATCCTAGCTTCCCTTCCTCACCACCACTTCTGTGGCATTAGACGGCCTTTAGGCTGTCCAGTTTACTCAAAGGCTAGATTAGGTACTTACTCATCTCAGAGACATCTAGAGCTTCTTCGTCCTAATTAACTCTCTACTCTGAACAGTCAACACATTGCCAGGCTTTATTATGTTTTCCAAATCATTTTCCATGGCATTTTTTTTTTAAGATTTTATTTATTCATTTGACAGAGAGAGAGAGAGACAGAGTGCGCACAAGCAGGGGGAACGGCAGCCAGAGGGAGAAGCAGACTCCCTGCTGAGCAAGGAGCCGGATGCAGAACTGGATCCCAGGACCCTGGGATCATAACTGGCGCTGAAGGCAAACACTTAACCAACTGAGCCACCCAGGCGTCCCTCCATGGGATTTTATCTTAGATTTGAATGGGAGTTAATAGGCCAACTATGTGTAGATGGTGGTCCAACTTCTACCTGGAAATTCATGATACACATTTGCATTAACGATTCTTAGATGCTTTGTAGTAAACAAAGGCACACCTCTTTAAAGTTACTTAACTCAATTACCCACAGTTTATTGATCATGGAAACCTACCCCTTTTTCTTCTTTCGGCATGCATATTAGCATCCTTGGAATCCAATTTGGGTAATGTTAATCATACAGAAACTCTGATTATTTCATGGATATTTGTTTTGTTTCTCAGTTCAGTTCCCAAGCTTAGTAAGGATGAGGGATACATTGTATTTCTCTTCTGATCTCTAACAGTGGTTAGTTCACTGATTAAATGCAGCATGCAATCAGTTGATTATAATTGATAATTAAAAGCATGAAGAAGCATCTTATTGATTGAACAGAGGTACGTTAGGAATGACCCTAACTTTGGAATTTAAATCAAACTTTAGTACTAACTTGTCATATTACTTTAGGTAAATGACCTAATATCTCTCATAATTACTTAGTCATCTGTAGAATGGGGAACCTATTTATATCACTCTAGTGCTCTATAAAAAGGTACTTAGCAGAAGGCTTAGATGCTTGATAAATGTTAATTTATCTTTTTGTCTAAAACTCTTTTTTGTCTAAAACTTAGTGAAAATAATTTTTAAGTGCAGTGAGACACATTCTT
>NW_023242877.1:0-1495 GCF_002007445.2 Ailuropoda melanoleuca
CCCACCCGCCCCAAGCCTGGCCCCTCCACTGCCCTCTCTCTCTGGATCTAACTATTCTTGTACCTCCTGTGAGTGGAATCACACCATGTCCGACTTCACATCTACAGCACCCTTTAGTGCTGTTCTACACTAAAAATGGACTGCTAAATGTGTCTTTTCCCATTTCTACATTCAGCAGTTTCACTAGTAGGTCTGCTGTGTGTAACCCGTAAGTGAAAAGCCAGCTCATCACACTGGCTATGAAGATCACGAACCCTTAACAAGAAGCCTTCTCTCACACTTTATTCTAAATGACAAAATAGCAAAGTATCTTTAAGTACTGGGCCTGCAAACCCAAGCAGTGCAGAACGATGTACGTGTAAGGACTTAGAAAATACCGATGCAGGGGCTCTGAAGTCTGAAATAAGGATTTCAGACAGAAGAAAGACGAGTCCCATCCCTGCTAACCATCAGTGGCAACAGGCCTCGCCTGGGAAGGAGAGGAAGGGCGCTGCAGGTAGAAGCCCTGTGGTCTGGAAAGAGCATGGCATGTGGACTCAGGAAACTGGCTACAATCTATGTGTTCCCTCCTGTGAACGGTGTGACCTGGAGCAAGGCATTCACCATCTCTGGACTCTGTCCTTCGACTACCAGGCCTTTCCTACTATCTCTTTACCCTGTGGGCAGAGACGTACAACTGACCTCACCTGGTTTCTTCTGAAGCAAATCCTGTCCTTTTATCTACAGACCCGATCTCTGACGCAGTAACAGCTCACGTGTGTTGTCTGCTACGTGCCACACACTGTGCTAAGTACTTCCTCTCATTAAGTCTCAAAATAAGCTACAAGACACCAGGTCCCCTCCATGCTACCGACATTCTCAGAGGTGACGCAGTTGCTCCGTATGCACCTTGCGCCTGGCAACATGCTGCCCTCACACAAGAAAGAACGACTGGGCTCTGAGGGAGGAAGGGAGCCACGACGGAACCGACACCTACCTCTCCACGACTGTGAGGGCGTCGCTGAAGCGTGCCGCGAACACGTCTCCGATGAAGTACTCGGCCAGCCGGCCCACGGCCTGCAGGAGGGAGCTCAGGTCTCTCAGGGAGCAGTGTAATCGCCGGCAGTCATTCTCTGCTGTGATGTTCAACCTGTGGCCTGAAACAGAACAGTGCCAACGGTTGCCCAAGGGAAGAAGGTGCTGTAGTTACCACTACAGGCAACAGCTCATCCAGGCAAGCTAGAGTGAGCGAGACCAACTGCCGAGGGGCGCCTGGGCGGCGCAGCCGGTTAAGCGTCAGACTCTTGATTTCAGCTCAGGCCATGATCTCGGGATCGTGAGATCGCGCCCTGCATCACCGCGTTCGGTGGGGAGTCTGCTTCAAATTCTCTCTCTCGGGGCGCCTGGGTGGCACAGCGGTTGGGCGTCTGCCTTCGGCTCAGGGCATGATCCCAGCGTTATGGGATCAAGCCCCGCATCAGGCTCCTCCGCTATGAGCCTGCTTCTTCCTCTCCCA
>NW_023242878.1:0-1495 GCF_002007445.2 Ailuropoda melanoleuca
CCCTGGAAATGATTCTCATTAATTGTCAGATTTCATTAACCTTCCTTCCTTACAGATAGTAGGTACCAGTGTAATTAAGCATTTGTGTTCTGATATCTGAGGCCGGTTATCCAGTTCTTCTCAGAGCATTTGGAAAGGTTGTTTTAAATGGATACCTAAGTTGAAACCCTATTCAGGATAAGACTGTAATCACAAGTAGGAAGGAATGGCCTAAATGGTAAAATATGATAAAGTCAGACAAAATGCCGGCTTTATAGTTCCATGATTTCAGTATATGAAAATCTGTCCATTTCTACCTGGACAGGTCCCATGAAAAAGTGGAAGATTTAAAATAATTTCCTTACAGATGTTTTATTTAAGCAGGTAGCACAATCTACTAATGTTGTTTGATCTGTGTTTGTTATATTGGTTGTAATTAATTTTTTAATTCATGACTAGCAGAAAATTTATGAAATTAACTATTAACTACATTCACCTTGTAAATTACTGTATAAAACTTGTTGACAATGCACTGACTTTAGAAAGATGTTAATGTACATAAATAGAGTGTAAATAAAATAGTGTTGATGTACTGAAATATGAACTGTATAAAAAAGTATTGGTAATTGTAAATGGAGTGTACCTGTTTATCTGTAACTATTATCCAAACAAATTAAATACTGTGGATGCATCTATGTGCTGTTTTTCCTCTATACAAGTAAACACCAAAAAGTCAGATTTTTCAGCCTTTCTCTCTGTGACCCTGTTTAATTCTCCTACTTGAATAATACCTACCTGACGTGGAGTGGGTGCTCCATCTCCGAAAGAATGGAAACTCTTGAAGGCAGAACAGGATCCCTGCAGTGGCCAGGTAAATTGATTTAAACTTTGCTCACATCCCTGTTAGGAAATTGTTTGGAAGGCATTGGCGTGGGGCGTGGGGGAGGGCGTGTGTTTGAGAGCTGGTGGTGAACGGAGACTTGATGAAGGAGGTCTTAAGGATAGTTTTCTTGCAGATAAGAGATAAGGTGAAGAGGAAGACTTACTGAATAATGCCTCAAAATGATCTGGGTTTCTAGGGGGCGCTGAGAAACCAGAGATATCCCTGGGTTGTCTCTCTGGGAGGTCGCCAAGGAAGCAGTTAGCAGCTTCACCCTCAGTACCTGTTTATCTTTAAAAATGGAATGACTGCCCCTCAGTCTTATCTTAAGTAAATGAAGCATAGAGAAGCCTGGCAGTTCCTTGGTAAATGCTCAATGAATGTGGAATCCTACCCCCATGAGATTCAGTTATGTTTTGCCAAGAGGTTTTTTTACTCTTGCTGTTCTAATGCTAAAAGAATTTAATAGCTCTTTGCTCAAATTCTCAAAAACGGGAATACACATTAAAAATGTATAGAATGAAGCATGTTGAATCAGCAGCAGTGGTAGCATATTTAAGGAAACAAGCAAAAAAAGAACCCAGAAAGTCATCAAAAACAGGGCGCCTTTGCCTGGGTGGCTCAGCTGTTAAGCGT
>NW_023242879.1:0-1630 GCF_002007445.2 Ailuropoda melanoleuca
TTTTTTAAAAAAGCCTGTGAACACCCTAAAGGTCTAGCTAGAAAGTTAAGCTATGGAATAACTAGTTGAATAGTTACTAATAAATACAATTGATTGATTGATTTATAACTTATTTTTAATAGCTAACTTTAGCAACTTAGAGAGTTGATAGAGCAGAGCTTTCAGAGATAATTAACACGTGAAAATGTTCATGACATAATGACAATGCAGAAAAGCAGCACTGACTTACAATCATCACATGAGATCAGTATGGTCAACTGCACATTCAGTGCATACAGGTCCAGTGACATGCACGCACAGAAATCATATTCTTTATATTTTTCTTTGTTTTCTCATTTGTTTTTATACTAAATGCGTTGTACTCAATGGATTAAAAAATAAAGAACTTTTATTTTCAAATATGGGGAAGAGTTGGATAAATCTGCTCTTTGTCTTTTAAAATCAGTTTTTTCCTCTACTCGTGGTGCTGACTTTTTTCCAAAAATTAAAAGTAGCTCGGGGTTGAGGGGGAGGAAGGAGAAGGAGACAGGGAGGAAAGGGGGAAGGCAGGGGAGGGAGAGGAGGGGAGAGGAGGAAGTTGTTCCAAGCTAAAAAGGAAAAAGGAAGAGAAACAGAAGCAACCGTTCCAAGTAATCAAGGGCTGCCCTCCACAGTGGGGCAGCTGTGCCTCAATCCCGTGCCTGAGACCCTCCTAAGACTCTTCTGGAGGAGGTTCCCTGTGGCAATCAGGCAGACCTTGTTTTATTGTGTTTCCCAGATGCTGCATTTTTCACACAGGACGTCTGTGGCAAGTCTGTGGGAGCCATTTTCCCACAGCATTTGCTCCCTTCATGTCTCTGTGTTACATTTTGGTGATTCTCACAGTACAGACTTTTTCATTATTACCAGATGCATCATGGTGACCTCTGATCAGTGATCTTTGATGTTATTGTTGGAGCCTGAAGATGTGGCTGAGTTGTTGCGATCTCATGATACAACTTTCACAGATGAGGGGTTGCTTCTTACAGATGAGTCAAGAGAGTGGTTTGTTGAGATGGAATCTACTCCTGGTGAAGAGGCTGTGAAGATTGTTGAAATGACGACAGAGGAATTAGAATATGACAGCAACTGAGCTGATGAAGCAACGCAGGGCTTGAGAGAATTGACTCCACTTCTGAAAGTTCTACCGTGGGTACTATGCAATCCAACAGCATCGCCTGCTACAGAGAAATCATCGTGAACATAGGATTGACATTGATGCAGCAAACTTCATTGCTGTCTTACTTCATGAAATTGCCACAGCCACCCCAGCCTTCAGCAACCACCATCCTCATCAGTCGGCAGCCACCAACATGCAGGCAAGACCCTCCACCAGCAAAAAAACAGACTCATGGAAAGCTCAGAAGACAATTAATGATTTTCACAATAAATATTTTTTTACTAAAGTACATACATAATGTCTTAGATATAATGCTGTTGCACAATTCACAGACAACAGTAGAGTGTAAACATAACTTTTATATACACTGGGAAATCAAAAAAAATCATTTGACTTACTTTATTTTGATATTTGTTTGTTATGATGGTCTGGAACCGAACCCAAAATATCTCAGAGGTATACCTGTGTACAACGTAAACAACAGAGATAAAT
>NW_023242880.1:0-1495 GCF_002007445.2 Ailuropoda melanoleuca
TTCAGAGCCATGCCTTTGGAATCAGTCCTCTTTCTCTCAAAAGTGCCTTTAAGGGTCATTGTTGCCCAGAAACCACTCACCCCGTTTGTGCTCATGTTAGTCCATGGCGTACTGATAACTTGAGCCACTGAGCACGCTGTTTGGCTGCTCTCTTCCCCTCCACTGGCATTCGTATGTGGAGGTGTGAGGCTGCTGCCTGCCCCCAGGGGGCCTCGTCAGGCAAGGAACAGACGGAGAAAGGTGCCTGATTCCTGACTTCGGGGTTCAAAATCCCCATTTCTAGCGAGACTGAAAGACTCGAAGCACAAAGAGACAGAACAGGTTTCTGCCCAGGGTCCCCTCCCCACTCTCGACACACACCTGGAGAAAGCAGTGATGGGAGAGGAGATGGGGAGAGCTCCGGAAGTTCTCACAGAGCACAGGAGCGGGAAGATCTCCCCATCTTTATCCCCCACCAGAAGGTCATGCAGGCAGGATCTAAAATAGAGTTGCGGTGGAGTCTCGGGAGCTCCTTGCTGGGAAGTTCTAGAAGGTGCACAGGGGTGCCTGTGGCGCGTGGGCATGGGGAAGCGACAGAGGGTCACACGGGCCACTGAGGCATGGGGTACCGCAGTCTCCTGAGTGGTGAGGGAGGGCTCCAGTCCAATTCGTTGGATCAGAGTGGGACGGCAGTGCCTGTCAGGAGGGCCCAGAAGAAGGGGTGCTGGTATTAGGGGTCTTGGGAGTCAGAGGGGAGTGTGGATGCTCCTATGTTGGTCATTTTCCAAGAGCAGGGATGGGAACTGAGTCAGCAGGGACAGACTGCTGAGCTCTGCCCCCAGGGAGAGCTCTGCACTGTCTGCGCTGAGCGCAACAGATGGGAAGAGGTCAATAGCCACAGATGTGAGCAGAGCACTGACGTAATCAAGGACTGAGAAGTCAGGGGGAGTTGCGGGGGTCCGGAACACGGAGGGGAGGCAGTGAGCCAAGTCCCCTAGAACGGAGCCTGGGGAAGGCAGAAAACTGAAGAAGGACATTTTAATTCTGAATGTGAAATGTTTAAGAAGACAAAGATTACCACATGTCCTTTTAATATCTTCCTTTAGTGTTGTGAAATTAGCCCACCTAAGGGTCATCTGATGTTCTAAGATGGAGGCCTCAAAGTGTGGTCCAGAGACCCCTGGAGGTCCCGGAGACACTTTCAGAGGCTCGTGAGGTCAAGTGACTTTTAAAGTAACTGAAGACATCATTTGCCACCCATACGGAGCGGCTCACGTTGGACTGGTAGACAACAGAATAATCCTGCTTCTTAGGGACATACCTGGACTGCGTTATTCCCAGCCTCCCTGTGCTTAGGTCGGCCCTGTGACTGAGCTCCAGCCAATAGCTTCTCGGCAGGAGCGATGTCTTCCACTCCCTCACCTGGCCCAAAGGCCTCCCTCGGGGACCATCCATGGTCTCCCCTCTGGCTGGCTGGAATGAATTGGGCTTCCCCCCCCCCCCCCATTCCCCCCTC
>NW_023242881.1:0-76 GCF_002007445.2 Ailuropoda melanoleuca
GACTCAGCGCCCTTCTTATTGGTAATAAAGAAGCACATCCAGGAAAACATCTCCAGCTAACATCAGACTTTGGGGA
>NW_023242881.1:203-379 GCF_002007445.2 Ailuropoda melanoleuca
AGGCTCTTCCTCTATGAGCCTGCTTCTTCCTCTCCCATTCCCCCTGCTTGTTTCCCTCTCTCGCTGGCTGTCTCTATCTCTGTTGATTAAAGAAATTTAAAAAAAAAAAAAAAAGACTTTGGGGACGAAAATTCCACATTGGGTGTATGGGCCTGGGAAGGATCCAGCACTTAGAA
>NW_023242881.1:626-1537 GCF_002007445.2 Ailuropoda melanoleuca
TCGAAAAAACACTCTACAGGGACCGTCTTAGCACTATCATCGTCCTTTGTGAATAGGGAAACAGGAGGGAAAGTGTTCGCAGAAGCCTGACAAGAGTGCCATATAGTGGTGTCTGGGACACCACACAATCCAAGGAAATATCAACGAGCATCAGCTCTCATGAGTAAGGGAGCATGAATGAAAATGTTCAGGAATTTAGAGGACTCAACACCCTTCTTATTGGTAATAAACCAGTGCGTCCAGGAAAACACTTCAGGCATACATCAGCGTTTTCATTGGGGACCCCGATTCCGTATTGGATGTTTGGGCCTGGGAAGGGTCCAAAACATAGATCCAAGAAATAAAATATGAGGATAGACCCTTGACGGCACAATGGACTTTTGGTAGGTGGAACAGGAATCAAGTTGCTTTGATACTGTGAGTGAAACCCGACGAACACCGCACTGAGAGACAAAATTTGGCCAAAACCTGCTTCCAATGAAATATTTGCTTCCTGGGTAAATCCTATCGAAACTGGTGGTGGCAACGGAGCTAAGAGGCCAAAAGCATGCCCATCAGAAAAAACACCGTACAGGGACCGTCTTCGCACTATCATCATGTTCGTGAATAGGGAAACATGAGGGAAAGTGCTCGCGGAAGCCTGACGAGAGTGCCACATAGTGGTCTCTGAGACACCACACAATCCAACGAACATCATGTCTCATGAGTAAGACTGCATGAAAGAGTACGTTCAGTAATTTCGAGGACTCAGCGCCCTTCTTATTGGTAATAAAGCAGAGCATCCAGGGAAACATCTCCAGCTAACATCAGATTTTCATTGGGGACCCTAATTCCACATTGGGTGTGTGGGCCTGGGAAGGATCCAGCTCTTAGAACGAAGAAACATAGTCTCAAGATAAAGCCCTTGAAGT
>NW_023242881.1:1833-3274 GCF_002007445.2 Ailuropoda melanoleuca
GCTTTGGTACCGTGAGTGAAACACGACGAACACAGCACTGAGAAAGACAATTCGGCCAAAACCCGCTTCTAACGAAATGTTTGCTTCCTGGGTAAATCCTATCGAAAATGGTGGTGGCAATGGAACGGAAAGGCCAAAAAATGCTNACATATGCTCGTCAAAAAACACAGTACAGGGACCGTCTTAGCACTATCATCATCCTTCGTGAATAGGGAAACAGGAGANCGCGGAAGCCTGACGAGAGTGCCCTATAGTGGTCTCTGGGACACCACACAATCCAGGGAAATATCAACGAGCATCATGTCTCATGAGTAAGACTTCATGAAAGAAAACGTTCAGTAATTTCAAGGAGTCAGCGCCCTTCTTATTGGTAATAAAGCAGCGCATCCAGGAAAACATCCCCAGCTATCATCAGACTTTGGGGACCCAAATTCCACATTGGTTGTATGGGCCTGGGAAGGTANGGAAGGATCCAGCACTTAAACCAAGAAGCAAAGTGTGAGGATAAAGCCCATGAATTCACGTTGGCCTAATGCAAGGTGGAACAGAAATCAAGGTGCTTTGGTACCCTGAGTGAAACGCAACAAACACAGCACTGAGAAACATAATTAGGCCAAAACCCGCTTCTAACGAAATGTTTGCTTCCTGGGTAAATCCTATCGAAAATGGTGGTGGCAATGGAGAGAGGAGGACAAAAGCATGCCCATCAGATAAAACACAGTACGGGACGTCTTAGCACTATCATCATGTTCGTGAATAAGGAATCATGAGGATAAGTGCTCACGGAAGCCTGAAGAGAGTGCCACATCGTGGTCTGTGAGACACCACACAATCCAGGGGTATATCAACGAACAACATCTCTCATGAGTAAGAGTGCATGAAAGAAAACGTTCTGTAATTTCGAGGACTCAGCGCCCTTCTTATTGGTAATAGAGAAGCGCACCCAGGAAAACATCTCCAGCTAACATCAGACTTTGGGGACCCAGATTCCACATTGGGTGTATGGGCCTGGGAAGGATCCAGCACTTAGAACGAAGAAACATAGTGTCAAGATAAAGCCCTTGAAGTCACTTTGTCCTTATGGAAGTTGGAACAAAAATGAAGGTGCTTTGGTACCATGAGTGAAACCCGACGAACACAGCACTGAGAAACAAAATTTGGCCAAAACCCGCTTCCAACGAAATTTTTGCTTCCTGGGTAAATCCTATCAAAAGTGGTTGTGGCAATGGAACGAATGTGCAATAAACATATCCGTAAGAAACAATACTGTACAGGAACTGTCTTAGCCCTGTCATCATCGTTCGAGAATAGGGAAACATGAGGGAAAGTGGTCGCGGAAGCCTGACGAGAGTGCCCCATAGTGGTCTCTGAGACACCACACAGTCCAGGGAAATATCAACGATCATCATCTCTCGTGAGTAAGGGAGCATGAATGAAAAGG
>NW_023242881.1:3450-4030 GCF_002007445.2 Ailuropoda melanoleuca
GAAACATAATTAGGCCAAAACCCGCTTCTAACGAAATGTTTGCTTCCTGGGTAAATCCTATCAAAAATGGTGGTGGCAATGGAACGTAAAGGCCAAAAACATGCCCGTCCAAAAAACACTCTGCAGGGACCGTCAGCACTATCCTCGTCCTTCGTGAAAAGGGAAACAGGAGGGAAAGTGTTCGTGGAAGCCTGACGAGAGTGCCATATAGTGGTCTCTGAGACACCACACANGAAGCCTGACGAGAGTGCCCCATAGTGGTCTCTGAGACACCACACAGTCCAGGGAAATATCAACGATCATCATCTCTCATGAGTAAGGGAGCATGAATGAATATGATCCGGAATATGGAGGACTCAACCCCTTCTTATTGGTAATAAACCAAGGCGTCCAGGAAAACACATCAAGCATACATCAGCGTTTTCATTCGAGACCCCGGTTCCACATTGGGTGTTTGGGCCTGCGAAGGGTCCAAAACTTAGAGAAAAGAAATAAAGTGTGAGTATAAAGCCCTTGACGTCACATTGCCCTTTTGGAAGGTGGAACAGGAATCAAGGTGATTTGATACCGTGAGTGAACG
>NW_023242881.1:4115-5298 GCF_002007445.2 Ailuropoda melanoleuca
GGGTAAATCCTATCGAAACTGGTGGTGGCAATGGAGCGAAGAGGCCAAAAGCATGCCCATCAGAAAAAACACTGTATAGGGACCCTCTTAGCACTATCATCATGTTCGTGAATAGGGAAACATGAGGGAAAGTGGTCGCGGAAGCCTGACGAGAGTGCCCCATAGTGGTCTCTGAGACACCACACAGTCCAGGGAAATATCAACGATCATCATCTCTCGTGAGTAAGGGAGCATGAATGAAAAGGTTCAGGATTTTCGAGCACTCAGCGCCCTTCTCATTGGTAATAAAGCAGAGCGTCCAGGAAAACACCTCCAGCGAACAGCAGCCTTTTCACTGGGGACCCCGATTCCACATTGGGTGTAGGGGCCTGGGGAGGATCCAGCCCTTAGAACCAAGAAACAAAGTGTGAGGGGAAAGCCCTTGAAGTCACGACGGCCTTATGGAAGGTGGAACAGGAATCAAGGTGCTTTGGTACCGTGAGTGAAACACGACGAACACAGCACTGAGAAACACAATTCGGCCAAAACCCGCTTCCAACGAAATGCTTGCTCCCTGGGGAAATCCTGTCAAAACTGCTGGCGGCAATGGAACGAAAAGGCCCAAAACACGTCCGTCAGAAACAACACCGTACACGGACCATCTTAGCACTATCATCACCCTTCGTGAATAGGGAAACAGGAGGGAAAGTGTTCACGGAAGCCTGACGGGAGTGCCATATAGTGGTCTCTGGGACACCACACAATCCAGGGAAATATCAACGAACATCATCTCTCATGAGTAAGGGAGCATGAAAGAAAAGGTTCAGGAATTTCGAGGACTCAGCGACTTTCTTATTGGTAATAAAGCAGAGCATCCAGGAAAACATCTCCAGCTAACATCAGACTTTGGGGACCCAAATTCCACATTGGGTGTATGGGCCTGGGAAGGATCCAGCACTTAGAACGAAGAAACATAGTGTCAAGATAAAGCCCTTGAAGTGACTTCGTCCTTATCGAAGTTGGAACAAGAATCAAGGTGCTTTGGTACCGTGAGTGAAAAATGGCAAACACAGCACTGAGAAACATAATTAGGCCAAAACCCGCTTCTAACGAAATGTTTGCTTCCTGGGTAAATCCTATCGAAAATTGTGGTGGCAATGGAACGAAAAGGCCAAAAACATGCCCGTCAAAAAAACCCAGTACA
>NW_023242881.1:5518-6037 GCF_002007445.2 Ailuropoda melanoleuca
TTCAGTAATTTCGAGGACTCAGCGCCCTTCTTATTGGTAATAAAGCGGCGCATCCAGGAAAACATCTCCAGCTATGATCAGACTTTGGGGACCCAAATTCCACATTGGGTGGATGGGCCTGGGAAGGATCCAGCATTTAGAACGAAGAAACATAGTGTCAAGATAAAGCCCTTGAAGTCACTTCATCCTTATGGAAGTTGGATCAAGAATCAAGGTGCTTTGGTACCGTGAGTGAAAAATGGCAAACACAGCACTGAGAAACATAATTAGGCCAAAACCCGCTTGTAACGAAATATTTGCTTCCTGGGTAAATCTTATCAAAAATAGTGGTGGCAATGGAACGAAAAGGCCAAAAACATGCCCGTCCAAAAAACACTCTACAGGCACCGTCAGCACTATCCTCGTCCTTCGTGAAAAGGGAAACAGGAGAGAAAGTGTTCGCGGAAGCCTGAGGAGAGTGCCATATAGTGGTCTCTGAGACACCACACAATCCAGGGAAATATCAACGAACATCATCTC
>NW_023242881.1:6116-9187 GCF_002007445.2 Ailuropoda melanoleuca
ACACCCTTCTTATTGGTAATAAACCAAGGCGTCCAGGAAAACACATCAAGCATACATCAGCGTTTTCATTCGAGACCCCGGTTCCACATTGGGTGTAAGGGCCTGCGAAGGGTCCAACACTTAGAGAAAAGAAATAAAGTGTGAGTATAAAGCCCTTGACATCACATTGCCCTTTTGGAAGGTGGAACAGGAATCAANAAATGTGAGGATAAACCCTTGACGGCACAATGGCCTTTTGGAAGGTGGAACAGGAATCAAGTTGCTTTGATACCGTGAGTGAAACCCGACGAACACCGCACTGAGAGACAAAATTTGGCCAAAACCCGCTTCCAATGAAATATTTGCTTCCTGGGTAAATCCTATCGAAATTGGTGGTGGCAATGGAGCGAAGAGGCCAAAAGCATGCCCATCAGAAAAAACACTGTATAGGGACCGTCTTAGCACTATCATCATGTTCGTGAATGGGGAAACATGAGGGAAAGTGTTACCGGAAACCTTACGAAATTGCCACGTAATGGTCTCTGACAAACCACCCACTTCCAGGAAAATATCAACGAACAACATCTCTAATGAATAAGGGAGCATGAATGAAAATATTCAGGAATTTTGAGGACTCAGCGCCCTTCTTGTTGGTGATACACCAGAGCTTCCAGGAAAACACATCCAATTTACATCAGCCTTTTCATTGGGCACACGATTTCCCAATGGATGTATGGGCCTGGGAGGCATCGAACACTTAGGGCCAATAATCAAAGAGGCAGGATAAAGCCCTTGAAGTGCCATCAGACTTATGGAAGGTGGAACAGGGNTGAGTGAAAAAAGGCAAACACAGCACTGAGAAACATAATTAGGCCAAAACCCGCTTCTAACGAAATGTTTGCTTCCTGGGTAAATCCTTTCGAAACTGGTGGTGGCAATGGAGCTAAGAGGCCAAAAGCATGCCCGCCAAAAAAACACCGTACAGGGACCGTCTTCGCACTATCATCACCCTTCGTGAATAGGGAAACAGGAGGGAAAGTGCTCGCGGAAGCCAGAAGAGAGGGCCACATAGTGGTCTCTGAGACACCACACAATCCAACGAACATCATGTCTCATGAGTAAGACTGCATGAAAGAATACGTTCAGTAATTTCGAGGACTCAGCGCCTTTCTTATTGGTAATAAAGCAGAGCATCCAGGGAAACATCTCCAGCTAACATCAGATTTTCATTGGGGACCCTAATTCCACATTGGGTGTGTGGGCCTGGGAAGGATCCAGCACTTAGAACGAAGAAACATAGTGTCAAGATAAAGCCCTTGAAGTCACTTCGTCCTTATGGAAGTTTTAACAAGAATCAAGGTGCTTTGGTTCTGTGAGTGAAAAATGGCAAACACAGCACTGAGAAACAATTAGGCCAAAACCCGCTTCTAACGAAATGTTTGCTTCCTGGGTAAACCCTATCGAAAATGGTGGTGGCAATGGAACGGAAAGGCCAAAAATATGCTCGTCAAAAAAACACACTACCGGGACCGTCTTAGCACTATCATCATCCTTCGTGAATAGGGAACCAGGAGGGAAAATGTTCGCGGAAAACCGACGAGAGTGCCATATAGTGGTCTCTGGGACACCACACAATCCAGGGAAATATCAACGAGCATCATGTCTCATGAATAAGTCAGCATGAAAGAAAACATTCAGTAATTTCGAGGACTCAGTGCCCTCCATATTGGTAAGAAAGCAGCGCATCCAGGAAATCATCTCCAGCTATCATCAGACTTTGGGGAACCAAATTCCACATTGGGTGTATGGGCCGGGGAAGGATCCAGCACTTAGAACGAAGAAACATAGTGTCAAGATAAAGCCCTTGAAGTCACTTCGTCCTTATCGAAGTTGGAATAAGAATCAAGGTGCTTTGGTACCGTGACTGAAAAATGGCAAACACAGCACTGAGAAACATAATTAGGCCAAAACCCGCTTATAACGAAATATTTGCTTCCTGGATAAATCCTATCGAAAATGGTGGTGGCAATGGAACGAAAAGGCCAAAAACATGCCCGTGAAAAAAAACTGTACAGGGACAGTCTTAGCACTATCATCATCCTTCGTGAATAGGGAAACAGGAGGGAAAGTGTGGAAGCCTGACGAGAGTGGTATATAGTGGTCTCTGGGACACCACATAATCCAGGGAAATATCAACGAGCCTCAGCTCTCATGAGTAAGGGAGCATGAATGAATATGATCCGGAATTTGGAGGACTCAACACCCTACTTATTGGTAATAAACCAAGGCGTCCAGGAAAACACATCAAGCATACATCAGCGTTTTCTTTGGAGACCCCATTTCCACATTGGGTGCATGGGCCTGGGAAGGGTCCAACACTTAGAGAAAAGAAATAAAGTGTGAGGATAAAGCCCTTGGCGTCACATTGGCCTTTTGGAAGGTGGAACAGGAATCAAGGTGCTTTGATACCGTGAGTGAAACCCAACGAACACTGCACTGAGAAACAAAATTTGGCTAAAACCCGCTTTCAATGAAATATTTGCTTCCTGGGTAAATCCTACTGAAACTGGTGGTGGCAATGGAGCGAAGAGGCCAAAAGCATGCCCATCAGAAAAAACACCGTACAGGGACCGTCTTAGCACTATCATCATGTTCGTGAATAAGTAAACATGAGGGAAAGTGCTCGCGGAAGCCTGACGAAAGTGCCACATAGTGGTCTCTGAGACACCACACAATCCATCGAACATTATGTCTCATTAGTAAGACTGCATGAAAGAATACGTTCAGTAATTTCGAGGACTCAGCGCCCTTCTTATTGGTAATAAAGCAGAGCATCCAGGAAAACATCTCTAGCTAACATCAGACTTTTCATTGGGGACCCTAATTCCACATTGGGTGTATGGGCCTGGGAAAGTCCAGCACTCAGAACGAGGAAACATAGTGTCAGGATAAAACCCTTGATGTCACTTCGTTCTTATGGAAGTTGGAGAAGAATCAAGGTGCTTTGGTACCGTGAGTGAAACATGACGAACACAGCACTGAGAAACAAAATTTGGCCAAAACCCGCTTCCAACGAAATGTTTGCTTCCTGG
>NW_023242881.1:12595-12936 GCF_002007445.2 Ailuropoda melanoleuca
CGGAAGCCTGACGAGAGTGCCACATAGTGGTCTCTGAGACACCACACAATCCATCGAACATTATGTCTCATTAGTAAGACTGCATGAAAGAATACGTTCAGTAATTTCGAGGACTCAGCGCCCTTCTTATTGGTAATAAAGCAGAGCATCCAGGAAAACATCTCTAGCTAACATCAGACTTTTCATTGGGGACCCTAATTCCACATTGGGTGTATGGGCCTGGGAAAGTCCAGCACTCAGAACGAGGAAACATAGTGTCAGGATAAAACCCTTGATGTCACTTCGTTCTTATGGAAGTTGGAGAAGAATCAAGGTGCTTTGGTACCGTGACTGAAACACGA
>NW_023242881.1:13958-14277 GCF_002007445.2 Ailuropoda melanoleuca
TTCCTGGGAAAATCCTATCAAAACTGGTAGTGGCAATGGAACGAAAAAGCCAAAAACATGTCCGTCAGCAAAAACACCATAAACGGAGAGTCTTAGCACTATCACCATCGTTCGTGAATAGGGAAACAGGAGGGAAAGTGTTCGCGGAATCCTGACGAGAGTGCCATATAGTGGTCTCTGGGACACGACACAAACCAGGGAAATATCAACGAGGATCAGCTCTCATGATTAAGGGAGCATGAATGAATATGATCCGGAATTTGGAGGACTCAACACCCTTCTTATTGGTAATAAACCAAGGCGTCCAGGAAAACAACTC